>NW_003519451.1:66211-77085 GCF_000190715.1 Dictyostelium purpureum | reverse complement strand
CGATATTAGATATCTATTATTATTTTACAAATTTATATTTTATTATAAGGATTGAGTATTAATTTTTAAATGAAATAATAAAAAGAATATGAAACTGTGTTGTTGGTGTTGTTGTTTATGCTATAACTATATTTGCTGTTTGATCGTTTATTTATTTATTCGTTTGTTGGAGAATAAAAAAAAACTAAAAAACTGTAAAGTAATATATCAAATATTTTTTCTATTGTTTTTAAAACCAAATTCTTAAATCTGAATATCCACATTGTATTAAAAATTCTCGTCTTTTTTTTTTTACAAAATTTTTTTTACAATTTTTTTTTAAAAAACAAAAAAAAAAAATAAAATGAAACAAAAAACAAAAAAAAAAAAAAAGAAAAAAGAAACAAATAAATGAATTATTATTAAACTGTTTAATTATAAAAAAAAATTGTTATATACTCGTATATATAACTGAGGCATACCCTTAATATATAAAAAAAGAAATTATTATAAAACTGTATAATGATTATTCTGTCTTGGTGTTATGTATAAATGATATTTATTAAATGACAATAATTTAAAAAAAAAAATTCTAAAAAAAAATAAAAAAATAATTTAAAAAAAAAAAAAAAAAAAACTTGAAAAAAATATTTTTTTTTAAAAAAAAAAAAAGAAAAATAAAAAAAAAAAATTCGTTTTTTTTTTTGGCGTTTTCTAAATACGATTTTCAAACTGATTGGGGTGTGGGCAAGACCGCAATACATATTGGATTTGGTTTAAAATGTCGACTTTTTTTTTTTTTTTTTAATTTTGTCCCAATCGTGATTTGGTTTCAAATAATTAATTAATAATTAATATAAACGAAAAAAATAATTAATTTAATTAAAGATTAATGAATAAATTAATTGATTGTTTAGTGTTTATTATATACATGTGATAAATAGAGATATCTATTTATTTTTTTTTTTTTTTTTTTGTTTTATCTTTTCTTTTAATTATATTACTATTTCTTTAAAATATTTTGGGCTCTGTTGTCGTTTGCCATTTGCTTTCTTTCTTGATAGTGGCCAAGAAGTGAGGTAATTTGATGTTTATATTTTTGTTGTTTTGATACTCTTGGACCGCCTGATTTGGATTTCTCTTGTTCTAGTGTTCTCTTCCTAATTTCCAAAAGTTTTTCGTTTGTGTTATTATCTGCTGAAATATTTGATTGATTGACTTCGATAATTTTATCTGCATTATGAAATTCATAATATTTATTGTATTGATGTTGATTATTGATATCAAATTGTGGTTGTTGTTGTTCTTGTTGCTGTTGCTGCGCATTATATACTTTCCAATACTCTTCAATTTGCTCTTGTGTCCATTGTTGTTGTTGAGGATACTGTTCTTCTGTTTCGCTATCATTTTGGTTATTATTATCATTATTATCGTCTTCATCCTCATTATTTATATATTCAGAATAGTCGATTTCCTCTTCTTGTTGTGAGTTATTTATATTTGTAGTCTCTTGTTTTTTATTAGTTGGTTGAAAGGAAAAGAATAATCCATCATCTTCTTCAGCGGCTTCTTCATTTAATTGTTGAACTTTATTTATTATATTATTACTATTATTATCGTTGGATGTAGTTGTGGTTGTAGTAGTAGTTGTAATTGCAGCAATAGTTGTTATTGTGTTATTAGGTTTATTGGGGGATTTGGCAGGAGTTTTTGATTTTGGTTGATTTTTTAATAGTTTCTTTCTCAATGAGCCTGGTATCATTGAGTTATTAATTAATTTCCTATTTTCATCGGTTTTAATATTTTCATCTTTAGTTTCACTTTGTTGTTTTATTTCATTGTCATCTTTTTCGGAATTATTTACAAAGGTTTCAGAGTTATTATTACTTTCATTATCATTATTTAATGATGGTGCTGAGTTTGAACTATTTGATTTTGGTTTTGGAAGCATTGAAAATAATGATGAGCTAGATGGTGGATTTGGTTTTGGTGGTTCAGTAGATTTGGTTTTTGGTTCTGGGAGCATGGAAAATAATGAATGTGATGATGAGGTTGGCTTATTTTTTAAATCTGGGTTACGAAATGAATCGTCATTATCGCTATCTTTTTCATTTTCATCTTGGTCTTTGAAAAAGTTAAAATTGATACTTAATTTATCTTTATTTTGAAGATTGTCTGCACCACTACCATTAGAACCATTGGGTTTCTTTTGCCCTAATTTACTATTTAATCCTCCTAAAGTGACAGTTCTCGGTTCATTTTTTATTGTGGCTGTTGGGGGTGGTGCTGCTATATTATAATTGTTATTGGTGGTGGTGGTGGTGCTTTGTTCCTCTTCGTCGCTGCTATCGGTGTCGTATTGAGAGACCAATGACATGTTACTTGAAAGTAAAATTAAAACAATTTAAAACAAAATTAAAAAAAAACTTTTTCTTAATTTTTTATTTTTTTTTTTAAAATTTTTTTTTTAAATTTAAAATATTTTTTTTTTTAATTTTTTTTTTTTTTTTTAATTTATAAAATTTGAAAAAAAGATT
The DNA here is from genome assembly GCF_000190715.1 of Dictyostelium purpureum. Taxonomy (NCBI): domain Eukaryota; phylum Evosea; class Eumycetozoa; order Dictyosteliales; family Dictyosteliaceae; genus Dictyostelium; species Dictyostelium purpureum. The sequence goes on along the minus strand of NW_003519451.1, from coordinate 74,569 downwards.
AAAAAAGATATATTTTTCCTTTTGTATTTTTAATAATAAAAAAAGAATAAAATAAAAGAATGAATAATTTCCGTAGAGAAGATTTCGATTTCGATGATATGATCGATGAGGAGAACTTAATGGAAAATTTAGGTGATCATGGTAAAACTTTAGTCCACACAGATTTTTTTAATGGTATGTTTTATTTAAATAGGACCATATAAATAGCAAGCAGTGTAGTGATGAAACCATCAATACACATCTTAAAGCAGGCAAACAATACAATCACAATCGCAAATGGTCGTGATGGTTTTATAATTTCATAATTTTAAACTTACATTTTTTTTTTCCTTTTTTAGATTTTGAAGATGACTTAGATGATGAAGATGATATAATTGGCTTTTCTGTACCAACCAACAATAACAATAACAATAACAACAACAATAATAACAATAATAACAATAACAAAAAGTAAATACTCATCTCAACTGTACATCAACCTTACATAGTCAAACAAATCAAAAATTCAACATCAACAATTTTACCCTTAAAAAATAGATCATTATTATATTTATAAACTTAATAAAATTTTTTATTAAATTCTAAAAATAAAACCAAATTTGGTTAACCCAACCATATGGTTTATCTTTTTTTTTTTATCTTTTTTTTTTTTTTTTTTTTTTTAAATTCAAAAAAAAATATTTTTCATTTTTTTTTTAAAATTTTTTTTTTTTTTTCATTTTTTTTAAATTTTTTATTTTTAATTTTTTTTTTCATTTTTAAAAGTTAAAACACACAGGTGCATCAAATAAACAAGTTTATAACTATTTAATTTAATAATCAAAACAACAAAAATATAAAACAAAATGAGTGACGATTTAAACGATTTTTTTGCCAAAAAAGATAGCACTAAAAAGATTGTTAAAAAACCAGCTGTCAAAGCAACTAAACCAGCTACTCCATCAGCTTCAACTACACCATCAACTGCCACCACAACTGTTGCACCAGTTGAAACTAAGAAAGTTGTCGATCTTTCACAATTAAATAAATCAAAGTATGTAAAAAGAAACAGTATTTTTTATTTTTTTTATTTTTTATTTTTTTTTTTAGATTTTTCAGATTTGCCGAGGGTTTCATTAAAATCATTTTTTTATTTCTTTGTAAATTTATTATTGGTTTTATTAATATATTTATAATTTTTATAATAATAGGGAATCAGTTCCAACTGTTGAAGCTAAAGAAGCCAAACAAGAACAAATTAGTATGTATCATCATCATTATTAAATAAATCATATTATTAAATAAATATTAATTTTTATTTTTTTATTTTAATAATCTAATTTAGATATCCCAAGTATGAGATGGGCCGATAAAAATGAAGAAAAAAGTTCAAATGGCAAAAACCAAAAGAACAACCCATTAAAAAAGTAAGTATTTTTTTCATGATAACTTTATTATATTCTCTGATTTTAATCTAACATAAATATTTAAATTTTTTAGAGACGATAACAAAGTTGACAACGAAGAACATCATTATGAAGATAAGGTCGAAGAAGAAGAAGAAGAAAAAGAACAAGAAACAGTTGCCACTACTGAAGGTGATGCTTCAGAAGATTCTTCAAAGAAGACTAAAAAACAAGCCCCAAAACAAAAGAAGAAAACAAAAGAAGAAATTGAAGCCGAAAAACTTATGGCTGAATTTGGTCTTAGTGAAGAAAAACCAAACCAAAAACAAACTCAAAAACCAAAAAAGAAATAAATCAATTTCTGTAGAAACACTTTAATTATAACAACTAATAATAATACAATAACAATAATAGCATCAATAACATCATCACCATCAATTAACTTTACATCCTTACCCCCAATATAATATAAAAACCTCAACTCTTATACACATACATACACCACTCTTAGCTATTGGTAATAATTATATACATTTTAAAAACACTTATTCACAAAAATTTAAAGTATCTATAAAACAAAACATATAGACACTAATTTAATAAAATATTTTCAACTTTTTTTAAAAAAAAAAAAAAAAAAAAAAAAAAAAAAAATTTTTTTTTTTAAAAAAACTTTAACAACATTAATACAAATATTCTTTTTTTTTTTTTTTAATTGTTTACTTTTATTTTATTTATTATTTATTATACTTTTTTAAATAAAAACAATAAATAAACAAATGGTATTATTATTGTTATTTTTTATCGTTTATTTTATTATATTGTTTATTTGTTAGAATATAATGAAGTTGGATTTTTTTTTTTTGTTCTTTTCTATAATTGTTCAATTAATTTTAGTAATCATTTGTATATTTTATTTAAAATTATTCATCAGATATTATTTAAAAAAAAAAAAACAAAAAAAAAAAGAAAAAAGAAAATTTATCATCATTTTTTATTTTTATATATATTATATCAAAATCAAAATATCATAAACATCACACATAAACAAGGATAGATTTATAATATTATTTTCACACATAAATATAAAAAATATATTTTATTATAATTTTACCCACTCACTACCACACCACACATTTACACACTCAAAAATCCCACCATCCCCATATTACTAACCCCTACCAAAATATAAATAAATAGTTAATTATATATATATATATGCATTTATTTATTTTTTCAAAAAAAAAAATTAAAATAATATATTTATTTTTATATATGATAAAATAAATAATTTGTTTTTTTCCTTTTTCCTTTTTTCTTTTTTTATTTTTTTATTTTATTTTATTATTATTGTTTTTTATTAATTTTTATTATTTTATTTATTTAATTTTTTAAAATAAACATTTAAAAAAATCATATATAATATTTTTATTTATATTAAATTAATAAAATAATCTTTATGTCATTTATAAAAAAATTTAAAAATCTTTTTTCATCAGAAAAAAAGGAATTAAAAAAAACTAGAAAAAAACAACAAAAGAATTATGATAGCAATAAAACTATAAATAACTATAATTATATTTATAATACACATATTTTACCAAATAATTCAACCAATCAAATAGACCCTTCATTGTCATCGTCTTCTACATCAACAACAACTACAACAACTACTACAACTACTTCATCAAAACCACAACATAATACATTAAGCCCAGTATCATTAGAAAAACATTCTGATGCTAAATACAACACTGTTAATACATCACCTATAAAATCAAATAAAATAACACCAACCCAAGAAGAACAGGATCAGAATTGTCAATCCCCTTCGTTTGAGGATCAAATATCTGAATATAAAAAATTACAAAGAGACAGATATAAAAGTACAAGGACATCAGTTCCGCCCCCATTACAACTCCAATCACATCCACAGACATTGCAGCAGCAACAACCCATTCCTTTACAACAAGCATTTATTCCACTTCACCAGTCCCAGCAATTACAACCACAGCAAAAGTCTCAACCTCCACAACCATTACCACAGGTACCAAAGGGATATTCAACAACAACTGGTTCGAAATTAAATCAAAGTACTTCTAGTTCACTTAGAAACAGCACTATTTTACCAAACGGTAATATTGTTTCATCTCCTAATACTTTAAAAAATAGTTCAATAAATCAATCTGGTCATAACAATCTTTCACATAGTCAATCCATATATTCACAATCTCCAAAAAACAACCCCTATTCACCTTTAAAATCAAGTAGTAATTTATTAAGAAGATCTTCACACAAGTTAAGAATGAATAAATCTGAATACCAAAGATTATATTTCTCTTCAAGGGATGGTGGTTTATTTATTAATGATTTGCCATTAAGATTAAAGGGTATTAATTGGTTTGGTTGCGAAACTGAAACATTTACTGTACATGGTTTATGGGCTAGAGATTACAAACAATATTTGGATTTCCTAAAAGAGCATAGATTTAATGCAATAAGAGTAAGTAAAAAACATTGACTAATTAAATGGTATTTAAAAATAGCGGTTTAACTAATAATGGTTTATAATTTAGATACCTTTCTCTTTAGAAATGATCATGAAGGATCCATTCCCAACATCAATTACTATTACACCTCAAATAAATAAAGAATTTTATGGATTAAGAGCATTATCTGTATTAGATATGATCATCGAGGCAGCAGGTGAAAGAGGAATGTTAATATTATTGGATCTTCATTCATTTGGACCAAATGATAGACTACATGACGGATTATGGTATAATAATAAATATAATGAAAACGACGTTATGAAAATGTGGAACATTTTAATATTAAGATATGGTAGAGTTTGGAATGTATTGGGAGTAGATTTAAAAAATGAACCATTTAGCGCTACATGGGACACATCAAATGAAAAAACCGATTGGGATAAAGCTATTAATAGAATAGGATCATATATTCAAAACAATGGTGGTAATCAATGGTTAATATTTGGTCAAGGTATTCCAGTACAATCTCAAAATAACATGGCATGCTGTTGGGGTGAATCCTTCGATTGTGAAAGTACAAGTCAAACATCATCCGTATCATTACCATTAAATGATAAATTTGTATATAGCCCACACTGTTACGGTCCATCAGTAGTCAATCACAGTCATTTCCGTGATAGAGATTTCCCTCATAATCTCTTCCCTCACTGGGATCTAAACTTTGGTTTATTACCAACCAATACAGGCAGAGCGGTTGTAGTTGGTGAATGGGGCGGTAAATATATCGACAATATGGATAAAATTTGGATGGACGCTTTTGTAGATTATTTAATAGAAAAGAAATGTACAGATAACTTCTTTTGGTGCCTTAACCCAAATTCAGGTGACACAGGTGGAATATACTTGGATGACTGGGTTTGTGTCAATAATGAAAAACTTAACCTTTTAAACAAATTAGTACCCCATCCCACAAAAATCAAATTGGATAAAGATATTATGATATTTAAAGTATCATCAGTTGTACCATCACAAATGGAAGCTTAATAAATTTAAATTAAAAACAATAAAAATAAAATAAAAAAATAAAATAAAATAATATAAAATAATATAAAATAATATAAAATATTATAAAATAATAAAATAAAAATAAAATCAAATAATAAAAATCAACTAAAATAAAATTACTGTAAATTAAATTTCGTTTTATAACACTCATTATTTTAAATAAGCTGTTTTGTAAAATTCGTTTCAAATTAAGGATTAGATATAGTGTTGTGGGGTTTTTAAAAAATGTATAGTGTTGTTTTAAATGACATCAGTTCTTTAAAATAAATGATTTAAGTTGACCTTTTAAATAAAATATCATTTCTAATATTAAGTGTTAATCGTTTTACATCACTAATACATCATTTGTAATCTTTAATTTTTCACTCAGCAAAAAAAAAATATTTACTTTCTTAATAATTAATTTTGATTTATTCAATTCTAATGCTTCTATACACTATAATTTACAAAACAATATAAATGATGATTCCTTTAAAAATCTTTATATTTTTTTTTTTCATAATAATTTTTAATTTTTTTCAAATAGTGTTTTTTTAATTTTTTTAATAATATATAATATAAACGTACCCATTTAATGAATAAAAACAATTAACATTTAATATAACTATAAATAATAATTTTAAAAAATATAGATAAAGCTATTATTTATTATTTTTTTATTTTTTCTTTTTATATATTGGAGATACACATTAATTCATCATAATTAATTATAAGATAAAATTATAATATAAAAAAATGCAAGTAAAAAAAAATGATTGATATGATTGATATGATTGATATGATTGATATGATTGATAACTGGTATAAGATTTTTTTGTATATTGAGTGGGAATTGTATTTATTATGAAATAGTAAAAACAAAATAAAATGTGAGTTTAAACTTAGTATAATTTATATTCGTTTTTTTAAAATTATTTATTAAACAAAATAGTGGGTGAGAGTTATATACTGAACAAAAAAAACACAAATTAAAACACACATTATTATATTAATAAAAATATTAAAAGTTTTTACTTTTTTAGTTATTTTTTATATTTTTATTTATTTATGAGGTGTTTATAAGTTAGATATATAAAATTAAAGTTAAAGTATTTTTATTATGATTTTAAAATGTTTATTATAGATTTATACCAATCACTAATAAATACAAACACCCCACCCCAATTTTTTTTTTATTCTCTATATTTTTTTTAAGTAAATTACTTATAGAGAATATCTTATGTTGTACAATAAATGGTATCAATTGAAAATTTATTTTTCTTTTAAAATTTAATATTAGTTTTAATATTTTCTAACAGATTTTATTCATTAAAAAATAAAAAAATAGTTTTTTATTTTATATTTTTATTTTTTATTTTATTTTTTAAAATAAAAAATAAAAACTATAAAAATACAATTTCTTTCATTTCTTGTTTCTTTTTATAATTATAATATTTTTATGGAATTTTTAAATATTTTTCTTTTTCTAATATTTAAACAAGTAAACTAAAATGAATACATCAGCATTTAAATCTTCACTTATTTTTTTGGTTTTATTATTCAATATTACCATCTCATTTTCATTTGATAATAAATTTAAATTGTGTGAAGAATCAGTAACTCTAATGTATAGTTTAGAAAAGAACTTTAATCACTTTGAAGAGGTTTGTAAAATATAGTAAATAAAATTTTTTTTTTCATCATTTAATAAAATTACTAACTTTAGTTTTGTTTTTTTCAGAGTGAGTTTGTAGCTTTTATTCAAAATGAATCAATTAGAATCAATGAAAAAAGCTATAAAAGTTTGGATTTGTTTTATCATTCCCAATATTAATTAATTTTAAGCTTCAAACACACAATCATTTTTACAATCAATTATTTTTATTATAAATATACTTTATATGTTTATGAAGAAATATAGATTTTTATAAAAAATAAAGAAAAGTTTTTCAAATATATTATAAAGTATTCATTATAAAAAATAATTTATAGTTTTTAATTTTTTTCTTTTACAAATTAAAATTTCAATTTATATTTTTATTAAGATGAATAGATCTATTTTGCATCTTTAAATTAAATTAAATTACAAAAAGGTAAAAATAAATAGTAAATAAAAATTTAAATCTAAATTGTATCATCTTTTAAATAATTTATTACAATTATTATTTTTTCTTTTATATGGGTTATTATACACAAATAATTTGATTTGTATATTTTGGTTTTTATTGTACAAAAATAAAATATTTTAAAAATGTAAATCCAGTTCGGGGTGATCGTTATATTTATCAAATATAGAAACTGAAGTAATTGTATTGAGTGTGGGTTTGCTGGTATTTATATCAGTGGTACTTTCATTAGATTCCAAAGATTCTATTGAGGATTTATTATCGATATTTGTTGTTGTTATTAGGTTTTTATTTTTTTTATATACTTTTCTTTTTCCTATATAAATTGCACCAATGATTATTGAAACTAAAATTACAGTTGCGATTGGAATTATTATTACAGTGATGTTTTTTTTTGAATGGTTTTTTTTTTTTATATTATCATCTATTAAATTGTTACTATCGCTGTTACTTTCACTACTTTTGCTATTATTACTACTTGTGCTATTGTCACTATTGATATTGCTACTGCTACTGCTACTGCTGCTGTTGCTGTTTTGAGTTATTAAAGAGAAACTACATGCATTACAATCTTTTGTATATAAATCAATCTCCTCTTGGGTAAGAGCATTGTTACTTTTAATTTGAATTGAAGAACCTTGTATTTTAATTGGTGGTTCTATTTTACTTTCATCTAGTATTTCAAATGTGCTGGTGGTTAGATAAAAACCTCTTGAAAAACCTATGGGAATTGTAGTATTTTTTAGTTTATACATATTAAAAGTAGAGTATGATTGGAAAAAGCCAAAGTATTTTATGGTGTTGTTTGAAAATGAAAGGTTTTCGAATATTACATTAAAAAATGGGTCATATTTTTCGCTGACATATAAAAAAAGGTTTTTTAAATTAGTTTCATTGTTGTTGATAAAAGAATTTGCATTAAAAGTACAGCCACTGATTAAACTGGGTATAATAGACTGCGATGTTTTTGGTGGGAGGAAGAGAATCGAATCTGAAAAGGAGTTGTTTAAAAAACTAACTTTCTTTAATTGAAAAGAGTAGGTGTTGGAGTAAGCCAACGATTGAAATTGATTGTTTCTAAAGGTTGTATCCGTTATTAAAAGACTCGAAGAGAACAGGAAATAAAGGGGGAACTTTGAGTTTTTAGTGCTAATATCTTCAAAAACGGTGCCACTGATTTCAATCTGCGAGTTTGTTGTATAGATAAAACCAATAGTATCTTTAAAATTAAAAAAGTGGCAATTTGAAAACTTTGCCGAATAAATATTGTCGTTTTCGGTGTATATAATTTTTGAATCAAAGTAATTTTCA
>NW_003519451.1:0-66111 GCF_000190715.1 Dictyostelium purpureum | reverse complement strand
GAACAGCATAACCAGACCAATTAATAAAATAAAGATTTCTTAATGTTACAGATTTCCTTTTACAATTATAGTTATCTTGGAATGAAAAGTACCTAAAAAACCTAGTTTTATCTGATATTAAAGACCCATCGATTGTAATAAATATATTTGAATCGTGAATAGAAGTATCTTCAAACAGTATTTGAAAGGTGCAATATCTTGAAAAATCACCAAATGTTTTTGTAATCTGAATTGATGGTGGAGATTCTTTATCTATATTTTGAATTATTATTTCTAATGAATCTACAATAAGCTCTGAGTTTACTTGAAATGCTTGCCTTGATCTTATGCCTGCATCTTCGAATGATTTGCATGGTGGGTAGGTAGTATTGGCATTATTGATATCAACAGACCCGCCACATTCCCCATTTTCATATTCTATCTTTGAACTAAAATCGATGTATAATTTTATTTTACTATTGAAATTATATTCAAAACAATTTATGAAATTTTTAAAAAAAATGATAAAAAAAAAAATAAAAATTTTATTTTTTAATTTTATCATTTTTATATAAAAAAAAATAAAAAAGAAATCGATGTTATATACACATAAAAAAGAATTTATATAAATAAAGAAATTTCGTTTTTCTTCTTTGGACTCCAAGAAAAAAATTAAAAAAAAAAAAAATTAAAAATAAAAAACATTTTTTAAAAAAAAAAAAAAAAAAAAATAAGTTATTTTATTTCTTTAAAAACTGTTAACTTTTAACTTTGTTTTTTAAGGAATTAAAATTATAATGTTATAATATTTTAAAAACAATTTATTTATTTTAGTTAATCCAATTCTGATTGTACTTTTTTCCCAAATACATTGAGTGATTTTTTTGTGGGTTTTTCTGCATCTTTATCACCTGAAGTTTCACTTGATCCCAAGTAGTTTGTAAAATTATCCTTATTATTTAGTTCAATATCATTGTTTTTATTTCTTTTTTTATACATTACTATTAATAATGTAATTGCAGAACCTATTACAATGAATGATCCGATTGGAACAACTATTGCAATAATTTTACCGGTATTTGATTTTGATTTTTCTATTATTTCAATACTACTTTCTGAATTATTATTGGTGCTACTATGACTGCTACTATCATGACTGCCGCTATCACTACTGCTACTACTATTGCTTGAATCCTCTTCGGGAATATCAAATAAAAATATACACTCTTCACAATCTTTTAAATAGGATTCGATGGTTTCGTTTGAGATTAAAAGATTATTACTCTTAATAATATTATATGAGCCCAGTATAGTAATATTTGTTTCCAATTGACTATCTAAAATTTTTATTGTATTATTTGAAACTTCGAACCCTCTTGAAAAATCTAATGGTAAAGTTGTATTGATAATTGAAATTTGAATATTTGTAGAGTTTATAGATTTAAGTAAACCAAAACTGTAAATTTCATTATTGGTAAAAGTTATATCCTGTAAAACTAGATGGAAAACTGGGTCCATTTCTATATCTGATTCAATAGTAAAAAGGTAATTGAAGCTATCGGGATAGGTCTCTGGGTCAAAGAAATAGTTTATGAAAAAACTATCACTAAAGGAGCAATTTGTAACAAAACTTGGTTGTAGATATTGAGATGAGCCAGAATAAAAATAGGTTATAGTATTTAGAGCACTGTTTATAAATCTTGTGTTGGCTATTCGAAAGGAACCAGAGTCGATATATATGAGCAGATCTAGAGATAAATCATCGAAAATGACATTTTCCACTGTTAAATTTGAATTTCTTAAATAGAAAGGAAAATCGTAGGAATACAATGTTTTGAAAGTTGATGATTCTAAAGTTATATTTGAATAGTATGTGTTTAAGAAATCGTAGTACATACTTTCAAAAGTGCAATTTCTAATTGTTATTTGAATAGGTTTTTCGTTTTGGTTAAATTCTATAATACCATCGTTGGCCCAACCATTAAAAAAAGTTGTAAACATTGAATGAATTCTTTGAAAATTAAATTCTAAATTTGAAGTCTTTATATTTCTTACTACGTTGTTAATTGGATGGCTACTGCCAAAGCCAAATAGATATAGATTTCTTAAAGTTACTTGTTTCTTTGGGCACAGATCGTTATTTTCGAATGAGATATATCTAAAAAAACTATTTCCGCTTGGGTTCATTGATAACCCATCGATAACAATAAAATAATCTGTATTTTGAAGTGTCTGGTTTGCAAACTTTAGTTCAAAAGTACAATAGTTCATTATATCTAGTGGAGAGGTAACATAAACAGTTGGCCAAACTTCATTTTCCAAATTTTCTACAATAAACTCCAATGATTTTATAATAGTTTCGGGATTTTCATTTATAACCTGTAATGATCTAATTCCTGCATCAAGAAAAGTTTTACATGGAGGATATTTTGTAATATCTTTACCAGTAATATCAATTGAACCGCCACATTCTTGATTTGAATAATTTTCTTGTGAATACAAATCTATATTAATTTTGATTGTATAATCTATATAATTATTTTTACAATATATATTTTTACAATTAATAATTAAAAAAAAGAAAATTATTATTATTGTTTTAAATATATAATACATTTTTCTTTTAAAAACAATGAAATATTTTAATTTTTTAAAAATGTGTTTTAAACAAAAAAAAAACCTCTTAAAAAAAAAAAAAAAAAAATTTTTAACTGATACTTTTATTTTTTCAGTTGAAACAAATCTAAATTTAATAAATTCGAATTTATTTAAACTTACCTCTAAACTTTTTTTGACTTTTTTATTTTTCTTTGTTCTAAAAAATTTATTGTTGTAAATAGTAATAAAAAAATAAAATGAATAATAAAAAAAAAAAAAAAAAAAAAAAAAAAAAAAATTTAAAAATATAATTTTATATAATCTTATGTAAATCTTTGAAAAATTCAAATAAATATAAATTAGAAATACAAAGAACCAAATTATACCTCTGTTTAAATATAAGCCAAATTGATGATTGAGATCCTATTTTAAAAAAAAAAAAAAAAATGTGGTTTAACAAAAAAATAAATTACATGAATTGGAGATCATATTTGGTTTTCTATCTGGAGTGATTAAAAGAAAAAAAATTAAAGATTGCAATTATAAATTATTATAGCATACACTGAATAGTATTTAAATGTATTATATTATTAAAAATGAATTTGAAAGTGGGTGTTGGTAGATAAATGTGGGTGTGGTTAAGTGTGAGTTTTTAATTTTTTTTTTTTTTACATTATATTCCATCTACATTAACCTTGTTTTTTTATTAAAATTAAAAACACTATACCCACGCTGCATATATACCACCAAAAAAGAAAAAAATTCATTCACTCAACTTAATTTTTAATTTTTTTCATTCACACACAAACACCCTATTTTTAAAAAAAAATAAAAAATTAATTTAATATTTTATTCCTATTATATTATAATTATTATAAATCGATTAAAATAATTAAAAAAAAATTTTTAAAAGGGTAAAATGAGAACGTATTGATAATAAACAAATAGAAATTTTTTAATTTAAAGCTCAAAAAAGAAAAAAAAAAAATTAAAAAATAATTATTAAACATAAATAATTTTTTCTATATCAAAAAAATAATTTTTATTCTTTTATTTTTTATTTCAATTTTTTTTTTTTTTTATATAATTTACATAATCACTATTCCCAAATCAAATAAAATACAATAAATTACTATCATAATTATTTTTGTTTCTTTTTTTTGTGTGTAATTATTTTATCTGCATTAAAATACCACATCTATTATATTATTTTTATTATTAATTATTTTTTATTATTAATTTTATTTTATTTTAATTTTAATTTATTTAATTACTATTTAATTACTATTAATTTACTTTTTTTTTTGTTTTTTTCTAAAAATAATTTTAATTATTTTTTTTTTTTTTTTCTTTTTCCTTTTTTCTTTTAAATAATTTATTCAAATCAAATATATATAACTAATAAAAAATGGTAGAAATTAATGATATAATTAAATTATACTCAACCAGACCAAACCTTGAACTTATTAATAAAAACTTTGCAGTTGATTGCGATTTTGAAGCTTTCAATGTACCAAGTTTTAAAGTTAAAGGTATAGATCAAATCCATGAAATTTTTAAAGCAATTGGAGTATATGCTAAAGAATTAAGAATTGTTGACTATAAATACACCCACTCATCTCACAACATGGTATTAGATACCAAACAAGAAATCTGTTTCAATTTCCTTCCATGGTTTAAAATTCAATATAGAATGATGATTAATATTCATAAAAATAAAGAAGGTAAAATTAAAAGAGTATGTATTTAAATTATTTTTTATAATTTTTATTTTTTTTTCATTTTTTATTTTTTATTATATACTAATTCTTTTTTATAGTTTGAAGAAATCACAGATTTAGAAAGTATAATTCAAAATATTCCATTCTTTAACTATGGTTATTTCAATGTAATGAAACCAGCTCTTGGTTATTTAATGGTTAAGGTAATTCTTAAACTTTCAAAATTTCACCTTAATTTTTTATTAATTAAAAATTTACTTTATTTTAAACATCTATAGGCTGGAGGGTATAACCGTGGTTTAGTAAATGAACAAACTAAAATTAAAGATGCAATGGAAAGATTAAGTGATAATTTTGTTGAAAAGAAGGAAATCAATTTTTCAGAACCATTAATCAAACTTTCAAAGAATTTCCATGGTAAAGACTCTGGTAAGGTCGACTTTGATGATTTCAATAACTCAAAAAAGATTGATATCAAAGATGGTTCAAATGTATGGAACAAGAGACCATTACCAATCTCAAACTAGGATAAAGAAAAAAAAAAAATATAAAATTAAAAATAATAAAAAAAAACCATAAATACTATTTATTTTAAAACAACGTATATTTAAATAAATTTAAATAACAATCATATATTTTTTATATTTATAAATTATTTTATACTTTTATTTTTTTCTTTTTTTTTTTTTTTTTTTTTTTTTTTTTATTATTATTAAAAAAAAACCATTTAAAAATTTATGATTGAATTGTTTATTATTACCAGATAATGAATATATATTATTAATAAAAGCTATTTTATTGTAAAAGACTTTCTACCTTTGATTTTAATTTGGTTTCGAATGTTTTAACTGCTTTTTTAACATCAGCACTGTATAAATAAAAAGAAATGGGTATTAGTTAAACTGTATACAGTAAAAAATAATAATTTAAAAAAAACAACATACACTTTTTGATCTTTAGCAGTTGGAACTTTGATTGGTGATAAAGTATTGTAGACATCAGAGTTAGTTGAATCGGCAACTTTACCTGAAACAACTGAACCAAGAAGGTTATCAACTTCACTTTCTTGATCGAAGGCAGCTGGATTAATTATATAAACTTTGGTATTATTGGCCTTAATTAAATCTAAAAATAAAAAATATTAGTAATCATATGGCAATTTTTGGTGATATGAATATTGATAAATTACTTTCAAAAACTTCAGCGGTTTTAGCGTTTTCAGTGGTATTTTGACCTTTATTAAAGAATGGAACAAAATCTGAATTACCAACAAAACCTGAAACAAAATAGTTTTTAGCTTGTTCACCAGTTAATTGAGCAAAAGCTGGAATGGCACTTGAGGTATCTTTAATAATGAAAACAATTGATGATGGTTGATTGTAATGGTTGGTTTCAAATTTAACTGGAACAGTTGTGTTAATTTTTTTATCACTGAATTTTTCAATTAAATCGCTGTATAATAATAATATTAATATTAATATTAATAATAAAATATAGTTAGTATAAAAATAATAATAATAATAATAATAACAAATATAATAATTACTATTGATTTTTGGCAATTGATTCGAAATTATAAGTAATTGAATTGTATAAACGTGAAACACCATCAGCAGACCAAATTGAACCTTGTGAGACAACTTTACCACTATTGTAATTTTTATTTAAAAGGAAACCATCTTCGCTAAAGACTAAAACTGGAGCAGATTTACCATTACTATAGATATCAGCAGATAAGGTTAAAGAATCTTGGTTGGTTTTAGCGAAAGTTGATGAGGAGATAGCAGTGATAACATTTCTAACGTTTTCAGTTGATGGAACACCAGAGACAACGGCAATACCTCTTTTAACATCAATAATGTTGAAAGATGAAGTTTTTAAACCTAATTTATCTGCATTTGGGATTTGATAGTTTGGAACAAAATAGAGAGTAAGGTTATGTTTAAATTCTGAAACATCGATTGGGGTGGTGTTTGGTAAAAGGTGTTTAAGGAATAATGATGAGACTGAATCGTTAGTAACTGCTCTAATAGTTGTTTCTGAACCAAGACTACTACCAACGGCGGCATCATGAACGTAAATATTTTTTGATGAGGAAATGTGTGATTTAACCTCTTCTAAAATTTCTTTATAGTTTGGAATTGATAATATAGCAGAGTTTGAATTCTTTGAGGCGACTGCTTCATCGAGGTAATAGTTGGTGACGTTACCGCTGTTATCTGATTGGTTGTGATTGACAGTTAAAGTGAAGTTCTTATCAGTTTTACCATTTGATTGTTGGAAAAGTAATGGTAATCTTGGATTACGATAGGCTGATTCTGATGGTGTAATACTGTATCCATTTAAAGTCCAATTTAAATCATAATCTAAACCTTCTCTTGATCTTGGGAAAGTTGTAATTTCACTTTCTTCAAAATTTTCGACATTAACTAAACCTCTTCTATCTCTTTTTCTTCTTAATTGACCATAAATAGATTTAATATAATCTTTACCAACTGTGTTTGAGGCAGTTGTAGTGAATGATTTTGAATTAATTAATTTGCTTGATGAATTCTAAATTATTTTTTATTTAATTAAAAAAAGGTATTATTTTTATTATAGATATGTTAGTATTTCTTGAAATGGTAATTAAATAATAAATGACGATTAATAGTATTGTCATTGTAAATATTGAATTATTGCTATGGTAATCCTATTGTATGAAATTTCTTTTTTTCTATTATCGTCATCGTATTTGTTTAATATTTGATATTTACAATTAAAGTGGATGATTTGGTGACTGATGAAATCATTGTTTATTTTAAAAACACACAAAATGATTGTGTTGATCAAATTTAATGAAAAAAAAATAAAAAAAATTTTAAAAAAATTTAAAAAAAAAAAAAAGAAAAAAAATAAAAAAAAATTAAAAAAAATAAAAAAAAAAATAAAAAAAAATGAAAAAAAAAATGAAAAAAAAAAAAAAAATGCTTTTGATAGTGCACAATATAATATAATTAATTATTGAACTATTTATTTAAATGTTGGAAATAAAACATTAATTGATTTTTCAAGATATAGTATACATTTATCAATTTGATCAATAAAAGTTTGATTATATCTAAACTTTTCACGACTTTTAAATTTAATTAAACGTTGTAAAAAGCTATCAATACATAAAAAGAATGACATTGGATCGTGTTGGTGTTGTTTACTAACTGTTGGTGTTGGAGTTGTTCCTACTGCTGGCGATGGTGAGGCAACGGCTGTATTTGTTGTTGATTTAGGTGCAAAATTTGTAAAATAATTATGATAAAACGAAACAAATTGACAGATGTATTTTAAGAATGATCTTAATACACTCGATCCAATTAAGAGGTGATTTAAATGTTGTTGTGATTGCTGTGGTGTTAATGTTGGATGATTGTTGTGGCTATTTGTGGTTATTTGTGGTTGAGATCGTAACAGTTGTTTTTGTAATTCGACGTCATATTCAAAGATAAATGTGATACATCTATCAAATAAATTAATCCATGAGCTTTCCAAAGAGACTATAGTTATCACATTCTCTTGAATCAATGTAAGGCACAACCAATCAAAGCTATGTAGCCAATCGAAGCAGTTTTGGATTTTGTTTGTTAATATCTCTTGATCTTTCTTTAATTGTTCCTCGCTGATACTATTGCCAATATTTGCCTTACCAATATAATTTAAATCATTTTCCAACTCTGGGTCCTTCTCTAACTCTTCTTTTAATTCTCTTTTCTTTTGTTGGGTAATTTTAATATACTGAATAGTTTGATTAATTAATGAGAATATTTTTGATGGTTGTAATAGGTAGTTTGTTAAAAGCTCCATAAAATCGTGTTGGACTTCATTAAATCTTTTTATAATTTCTAATGTGGTTTGTGTGAAAGTTGTTGAAATATTTTGGTTGATTGGTAATACTATTGAATCATTAAATTTGGTGGCAGGGTTAAGGTCAACATTGAATATGATATTATCAGCTAAAGAGGTACTGTTGGTCTTTGACTTGTTTTGTTCATCCTTATCATCTTTATCATTGCTATTGGGTTTATCCTTGCTTATTTCGTCAATAATTGAATTACTATATTGATAAAAATTATTCAAGATTATATTGTTGGTGATGATATCTATTACTAGTCTAAATAGTGATGGTAGTGCTTTAGATAGTTCAACCATTTCAAAGTTTTGGTCGCTTGCTACCTGTTTAATGTAATCTGAAATTTTTACAAATATAGATTCTGCTGAAATTTGAATATCATTTTTTAGTTTAGCTAATTGTTGTTGTTGCTGTTCATTTGAATATTGTTGTTGAACATTAAATATATCGTTGATGAATGGCTCTAATCTTATTTGAATTTCCTCCATTGATTTACAGATTATCCTAACATTAAAGTTCTCTTCGATCTTGGCAATGTGATGACTCTTTATACCTGCTAAAGATAATGATTGGGAGTTGTTTCTGTTGATATCTGATAGCGATAAACTTAATAATTGCTGTAGTGTACTGGTTCTATTGGCTGCATTGATAGTTTGTTTTCTGGTGATGATTTCGATACAAAGAATTTCGACCTTTTGTAAAATTTGGACAAGACAAATATTCTCTGCCATTTTCTTCAAATGTCTGCAAATAATTGAGGTACCAACATTTAATACTGTTTCATCAATACCCATAGGACTAAGGAGTAAAATTAAGGTTTTAATATTCTCTTTGCAATAGGATTCAACTTTTTTAGATGCATTGGTTCTAACTTCGTTGTAAATTAAGGTGATTAAAGACTGCAATCTATTTGAATCTAATAAATTGCTAGTAGCAATTTGATTTGGAGTTGAGCTAGATTCCGAATGAACAGCTGCTTGTAATAAACTTGCGCCTGATAATGATTTCTCTATATAGCTATTTGAATGACCAACAATAATTGGTACTGATAAATTGAAAATCATCTCTGAAAAAAATGGTAACAAAGTTTCAGATAATAAATTTGAAATTCTAGCAATTGATGGATGGTTCCAAAAATACCACCATTCTAATTGGTGTTGTAATGGTGATTCATTAAACATTTCATCGATATTATTGGAGATAATAGTGGTTGTTGTTTTTTTATTCATTGGAGTAATACGTCTTGGAATTAAAGTTTTTGTTGGTGGTGCAGATGAGGAGATGGTGGTTGGTTTATCACTATCACTGGCCAAAGTTCCTTTTTCTTGTTGCTCTTTCTTTGCTTGTTGTTCTTTTTCATATTGCTCTTGTTTTAATTTTAATTGCTTTTGGAATTCTACCTGATAGTGTATTGGTTCATTGAGTAACAATTTAATTTCGTTAAATCCATAGTTATTGCTACTGTAATAACCAGTAGTATTGGACCAGAGTAAATTGAAACCAACTTTTGAGTTATTATCGATTAATGGTATACTATTATTGGACGAGTTATTATTAGTGCTGTTATTATTGTTTGATGGAGTTTTTTTTGGTGTTGTGTTACTACTATTTTTACTTGGTGTCGTTGGAGTAGATGATGAATTTTGTTTAGTTGGAGTGGTTGGTGGGGTTTGAGATGGTGTACTAGTATTATTACTATTGTTTAGTTGTTTGGTTGGTGATGTTGGAGATAACAATGAACCTGCGTTATTTGATTGAACTTTGAAAGGTAATGCCACATGGTTGAACTGATGCGAATTTATTGAAAGCTCTTCAAAAAATTGTTCCAATTCAAAAAGAATGAATAAAGAAGAAAAAGAATAGTTTGGTTGGATAGGTGTTGCCAAAAGCATTGGTAAGTTGTAGATATTCTTCAAGATGTTGATAGCTTCACTAAAGTAATGATTCTCTCTTCCTACAGTATCACGAAGCTTTAAAAATTCTAAAACTATTGGTAGAATAATTGAAAGGTTTTCGTGTTGGATACCTGAAAACAACAAAGATTTTAAGTCAATTGGAGGTGGAATAAATTGTGAACGCTTTGCAATTTCATTGAAATTTGGAATTAGCAACGACATATTATAACTAGTATATGTGGCTGTGGGAATAAAGTATATAAAGCTAAGTAATCTGGAGAGAGATTTTAAATTTAAAATTCTTTCAAAGAAATCGCTGTGGTAATGATTTGAATTTGAGCACTGGCAAGTTTGAAGAACCTGCATCTTTTCGATAATACTTGATGATAAATGATGATGGAATGTATTATTATCATAGTTTATGATCATATTAATAAAGAATCTTTCTTTGTTTGAGAATTTTAAAATTAATTGTTGCACTAATTTATTCATATAAATTGGTAAATTTTCATTGTGCTGTTGTTGTTGTGACGGTGTTTGTTGTTGTTGTTGCTGCTGTTGTTGTTGTTGTGAAGATAGTGATTTTGTATTGCTACTACTATTGTTTGATTTATTGTTTTTTAATTGAGAATTTGGTGTAAATTGTTGATTAACTAAATTCTCTTTATTTGATGATTGGTTTGTGTGATTATTAAGATGACTATTATGATGATGATGGTTACCAGTATATTGAGTTTGTTGATGTTGATGTTGGTTATTTTGGTGTTGATGTGAAGGTTGTTGATTCGATTGAATTTGAATACCATTGTTCGAAGCGATTATAGCTGCAGCACTTGTTGATTTATGTGGTGATACTTGATCAAATCTTTTTTGAAGTAAAGCCATTTTATCTGATGGAACTAATGCAGCTGGTTGTGTAGTAGTGGATGGTGTGAAAGTAGATGAGTTTACAGATTTAGGATTTAAAGGAGTTAGTGTTAAAGCAATGGCCTCTGCTAAACTAGGTGTTTTGTTTGGAGCAATTGAAACACTATTGTTACTACTATTATTATTAGTGTTGGTACTGTTTGGAGTGGGGTTACTTGTATTACTATAATCATTAAATTTGCACTGAATGAATTGGTCGATGAATAAATCACAAAACCACCAAATATTACCTCTATGTAAAAGGTTAAAAAATTCTTTAGTCTTATATTCAAATTGATCACTATTGCCATGAAGCTGGTTATTGCTGCTATTGTGGAACTTGTAATCTAATTGAAAATTTCTCATGATTTCGTAGAACTGATCTAAAGATTTCTCTCTATTACTAAGTATACCTGCATCTTCACTTTTTCTTAATTTTTTTTGAAAGTCCATTTCAGTTCTAAATGGTGATGCTATCTTCATAGTTGACGTACCTTTATCCTTATGGCTATTCAATGTATTTTCTTGAATTTGATAATATGAAATATCATTTAAACTTTTACATAATTCAACATCATAGTGTTTTAATCTATATTTTAAAAATAAATATTATAATAAGTATTTTGTGTTTTTTCTTTTTTTGTATTTTTAAAAAACATTTTTACTTACAGATGATTTTCGGATAGTGATTGCAAGAATTTTGGCTCTAAAACTTGAAATAATGGTTTAATATTTTTAATTAATTTAACAATGAATGCAATTGCCCATTCAATTGATTCAAATAGTTGATTATCTAAATTATTATTATCTGAATTATTATTCTTTGGTTTATTTATTGAAAAATTTGATAATTTAAATATATTTATTTGTAAAGTAGTTAAATATTTTATTATCCATGTTAATTCCGTAGATAATGTGGTTGGATATAATCGATTATATAAAATTGTGCTATAAATTTCAACAGTATTATCAACAGATGCTTTGGTAATAGTTTTTGAAATATTTGGAAATCTATAACCAAGAGAGTCTGCTTTTGTTTCATTATTATTTTTATTGTTTTGTGCTTTTTTACCTTGTGCTGCTAAAGGCGGAAAGTCATTTGGTGCCGATTGTTTTTGCTGTGGTGTTGTTTGGTTTATAGTTGGTTGCTGTTTATTTTGGGATTGTAAAACTTGTGATGCAAATACTGAGCTATTATTTTCGTTGTTATTTGATAAATTTGAAATTTCATTGTTTTGAGTTTCTAAAAATACAGAATAGTGACTCTTTAAAAAATCTATAAAAAAATTCGAATATGCTGTTTGTGATATATGAAATACTTCTTTAAATGATTGAAACTATATAATGCGAATGAAAATAATGTAAATATATAGTTTTAAGGAAATGATGTCATTAAATCTGAATGGAAACATACATCATTATAGGAATTATATTTATTGGTTTTTGTGGAAGATAACCATGATATAACTAAATTAATGGAAATCTGTCCAAAAATAGATGATGATATCAATTTATCTATATCATTACTATTACTATAGTTGCTATTATTATTGCTAACATTGATATTATTGTTATTTATATTATTGTTATTATTTGTATTATTTGCATTATTTAATAAATTTGACATTTTATTTTATTTTTTAAAATATAAATAAATAAGTTTATATCTAAAATAAAAAATGTATTATATTAATTTTTTATATTGTACAAACTTAAAAATATTTTCAAATAAAATATACATATATATCTTTTCAAATTGTATTTACATATAAATCAAAATAATTGGAAATTATAAAAAAAAAAAAAATTATTTTTTTAAATTTTAATTTTTTTTTTTATTTTTTTATATTTTTTTTTGAATTTATTATTTTTTCCAATTTATATTATTATTTATATTTTCAATAAAAAATCATTTAATGAATTAATAAAGTAATAAAAAACCAAATTCAGTTATTTTATTTATTTATTTATAACTATTCCCTTTAATGGAGTGTGTTAAAGTTTTTTTATCTTTTGTAAGTAATTTTTGGTTTTATTTTTAGAAATTTAATTTTTCGATAAGTTTATTATTAAAATAATAATACTCATTTATTTATTCATTCATTTATTTATAGTTGGATTTATTTAAAAATGAAAAAAATGAAGAAGATCAATGGATTTTTAAATATGGTGATATGGTTGTAAATTCAATTTTAGTTCAAGGTTATGTTTCATCAGTATCGGTCCAAAACGACACCATTTGCATTGATGATGGTACCTCTGCTATGTCACTAAGTAAAGACAGCCTTCCAGAACAAATTTCATTTAATGTAGGTGACTATCTCCTACTTCGAGTATCTCTTGAAAAAGACGAGAACAACCACTTTACAGCATCTATAGTCCATTCAATAAACTTTTCAAATAAACCAAATAGGGAAGCGTTGTGGGTTTATGAGGTATTTCATGCTCATTATAAAATTTACAAAAAACTAACAAATTTAAATATGGATACAGTTTTAAAAGATGTAAAAGATAATAAAATGAAAATCATAGAACCAGATACCAACTATATCGAAATTACAGATGACTCAATAACAGTCGAAAATATTAAAAAAGAAGATATCGATCATGACCAAAATATAATAGATACCAACGAACTTAATGACCAAATATTCGAAGAAGAGGGGGAGCATTTTATTATTGACGACGACGATCTTGATATAGAGTATGAAATATTACAAGAAGACGAAAATTTAAAGAAAAACACCACCACCACCACCACAGCCACCACCACAGCCATTTCCTTAGATGACGACGATGACGGTGCATATGTGGATCTAAATGAAACCAGTAGGTATGAAGAACTCACATTCGAACTCAACGATGACGACTACCATACAATTCACAACAACAACAACAACAACAACGACGATGACCAAGGACCCAAAGACAAAGATTTAATTCAAGATGACTATGGAGATAGTAGTGGCGAAGATTCATGGAACTAATTAATAAAATTTAAATAAATGTGTATGATATTTAAACAACAAAACAAATCTTTTTTATTTATTTATTTTTTTTCTTTTTTATTGCTTTTTAATTTTATTTTTAGGCTGATATTCTTTTAACAAAACCTTTATTTTTAAATCTATTTAAAAGGAACTCGTCAGTTGGGAATGGAATTTCCTTATCCCTAACTAAAAAACAAAGTAATTTACCAATGGCAGGTGCAAATTTGAAACCATGGCCACTGCAAGTTGATGCTATTACAATATTTGAGAAACGTGGGTGCTTGTCAATGATAAAATGCCAATCTGGTGTATTTGTGTAATGACATGTAACACTGTGAAACTCTTTTTCGTTGTTTAAATTTGGCATATAGTTTTTGACAAACTTTTTTAATTTATTTAAGCTATTTTCGTTATACACTGGCTTATTGTCGTGATTATCTGCCATTTTGTGGAGAACTGAACCAGAGTGATGGTAACCTATCTTTACTCCTCTGATATCGATTTGTGGTAGTGAATAAAATATTTCTTCTTTATCGTAATAGATTGAAACTGGATTCTTGTATTGAGTAAAATCGATTGATGATGCTTTTTCATTTTCTTTTGGAACCCAATAGAATACCTTTTCTTGTGTAATTTCGACTGGTAATGTTAAATCCAATTGCGAACGATATAGTAATTCATTAGTCCAGCCACCACATGCTAAAACTATCTTTTTAGTCTTGTATACGGATTGATCTTCACAAAGTACAGTAATGAGATCTCTAGATTCTACCTTTATTCTCAATACCTTTTTACTATCTTTGACTGTAGCCCCAAATCTCTTTGCCAAGGCGTACATTGAATTGACTGCTTTGGTAGCATATAAAACACCGCTATCTTTTTGAAAAATAATTAAATCGTCTTCTTTGAATTCAAATTGTGGGAATCTTACCTCTGCATCTTTTTTGTTTAATATTTCGTATGGTATGTTGTGTCTCTTGTAAGAATCGATGAGATCCAATAATGCTTGGTGATCCTTAGTTCCAAAATCCAAACCACCAGTAGTGTGGAGTAATTTAGTGTTTGATTCCTTTTCAATATCGTTCCAAAATGGATAAGCTAATTTTGCTAATTCAATATATACAGTTTCTGGATATGAAAAACGAATAATTCTTCCATCCTAAGATAATAATTTAAAATCAATACTAAATATTATTATAACTGTTTACATATATAATAATAATAATAATACCTACACCATGTGATGAACCATAGTCGTGAGATTGTTTAAATTGTTCCAACATTAATACCTTTAATCCATCTTTTGCTATTTGATAACATGCAGATGATCCAATAATTCCACCACCCACTACAATGCAATCGTATAAATCATTACTACTGCTTTTATTACTTTCTTTTTTTGCACCTGCTACAATATGAGATTGAATATTTTGAATTCTTCTTTTTGCTGATGATTGGTCACTGTTCATTATATATTTGAATGAAAAAAAGTAATAAAAAAATAAAAAAAAAACTATTTGATTTCTATGGAAATGCTTTATATGAAAATAAAAATTGATAACTGAAAATCTACCAGATATTTCAAAAAAAAAAAAAAAAATATTAAAAAAAAGAAAAATAAAAATAAAAAAATAAAAAGAAAAAGAAAAAGAAAAAAAAAAAAATTGAAAAATTTGGAAAATTAAAAAAAAAATAAGTTATCTGTTGTTTTTTTTTTTTTATTGTTTTTATTATTTTTTTATTTTTTTATTTTTGTTTATTTTTTTATAACTTTTCCATTTTATTTATATAAATGAATTATTGGTAGTGAAAATAAAAAATATTGATTTGATTTGATTTTTAAGATTTAAAACTATTATTTATTTTATAGGTTTTTATTTTTTTATTTCATTTTATTTTATTTTATTTTGGAATTAAATTTAATTAAATTTTTTTTAAAATATTGTTGGGTTATTTTTTTATTAATTTTTGGAAGTTGTTGTTAAAACTAAGGGAAAATCATTAGAATAACCGCCAATAATGAACCCCAAACCCCTCAATAAAACCAAAAAAAAAAAAAAAAAAAAAAAAAAAAAAAAATGAATAAAAAAAAAAAAAAAAAACTTTAACCTCTTGGACGATATTGAAAATATCGCAACTCCACACCTTTTTTTTTTTACATTATAAAATTTGGAAAAAATACATATATAAAAAATAAGTTGAAATTAAAAAAAAAAATAAAGAAAAAAATATTAAATTTTAAAATTTTTTGATGATTCTATCAAAAAAATATTTTTAATATTAAAAACAATAAAAATAATAATAAATTGAAAAAAAAAAAAAAAAATTCAAAAAAAAAAAAAACCACATAAATTTATAAATTAAAAAAAAAAAATAATCCAAAGTGCACGTGCAACATTACTTTAATAACTACATAAATAATATTATTTATAATAAATAAAAAAAATAATAGTATTAAATTATAATTACGCTCGTTTGCTTACTTAATTTCTTTTTTTTCTTTTTTAAAAATAACCAAAATAGTTAATTTTTTTATTTTTATTTTTTTTCTTTTTATTTTATTTTTATTTTTATTTTTTATCTTCATTTTTTAACTTCAATAAATCAAAAAATAAAAAGAATAGTATAGTATAATCACCATTTCATTTCATTAATCCAATAAATCAACCAATTTTTATTTTTTTATTTGTTTTTTTTTTTTTACTTTTTTCCATACTAAAAAAAAAAAAATATTTAATTTTTTAAAATCAAATTTTTCTTTTTAATATATATATACCAACCATTATATGACCAAACCTCTAAAGTATTGTCGTGACAGAGTAAATTATTGGGGTTATACAATTTTAAACGAAAACAATACTATAAATAATAACAATTTAGAAAATAATAATAACACAGAGATACCAGATAAAAATAATAATTTAGACAGTGCTAATAACAATAATAGCAATAACAACAATAATAACAATTTGGAAAATTTTGATACCCCAAGTGAATTTTTTTTCAGAGATTTCAAATTAAATCTTGTCAACAACAACGACAATAATAATAACACAAGTGAATTCTCATCATCGTCATCTCCAATAGAGTTGTCCAGTTCAGATGATAGTATAGAAAGTGATCATTTCATTGACCAAGTAACAAATGACTCATATCAACAATACCTACAGCTACAACAACACAATGTTAATACCGAAGATAAAAAAAGAAAACAAATCTCAACATTCATTCCTGAAGAAGATAGCGTAACTGGTGAAGCTATCAAAAAAATGAAAATTGTATAACATTAACCAAAATCCAAAAGCCAAAAATCAAAATCAATAATCAAAAACCAAAAATTATAAAAAGAAAATAATTGTTTGTAAAAAAAAAGAATCCTCCCTTCAACATATAAAAATTATAACACAACAACAAAAAAAAAAAAATAGATAAAGAAAAAAAAAAAAAAATTTAATAAATTATATTTAAAAAAAAAAATAAATTAATTTTTATTTTTTTTATTTCTAAGAACTAATATACAAATAATAATATTAATATATTATTCCTATTATAATATTATAACAAGTGCTTTTTTTTTTTTTTTTTATATATAATATTATATTTTATTATATATTATAAAAAATTATTTTTATCTTCTTTTATTGGATAGTATTATTACAATCGTTTTTTAAAAATTTAAAAATTTTATGTAAATATCTTTTTTTTTTTTTTTAAAATTGATAATGGTTTTTTTTTTTTTATATATTTTAAAAAAAAAAAATAGAAAACAATATTTTATTTATTTATCTATATATGAGTATATTTGATTTATGATATGATCATTTGATGGGATGATAGATAATCATACATTTTGCCAGAGTTTACTTCCATATTATCATTTTCATCAAAAAAATATTCATCTTCTCCATTTGTGTGGTTGCTATTGTTATTATTATTTGACATTATTAAAAAATTATTATTAAAATTGTTTTGATAAATTTTTAAATGGATTCCGGTGTTTGCAAATATAATTTTAATTTTTTCTACATTTTCTATTGAGACACTATTACAAGATAAGTCCAAAGATTGCAAAGTTGGATGATTTTTTAAAATTAAAGCCAAGTGTAAGGAACCAATGTCACCAAATTGATTATCTATTAAAAAATAAAGTTATTAATATATAGTATTTAAATTAAATATTTATAATTATAATATTTACTTGATAAATTTAAATATCTTAATGATTTATTTGTTTTTAAAGCTTCACCTAAACTTATAGCACCCAATTCATCGATGTTGCAACCACTTAGTGAAAGTGATGTCAAGGTATTATTATTTTTTAAACCTTCACATAAAAAATCTATACAATTATTAGAGTCGTTATCTGTTGTAAAAAAAAAAAAAATAATAAAAATTAATAAAATGGAATTAATAATTTTATAGTCAAATTATTACTTACTAGACCAATTTAAGCCTAAAATTGAATTTTTATTTGCAAGTAAATTACCAATTACTACTAAACCATTTTTAGAATCACAATCTAAAAAAAAAAAAAATGAATTAATATTTTTTTTTATCTGATTTTATAATTTTTAATACTTACTTTGCAAATCCAAATATTTTATATTATTATTATTTATTAATAGGCAATATAAATCATATATAGATTGATCACCTAATGGGTTACCCTCTAAATTAATATCATTTATAGTTTGATTAAATTTCAATGCATTTAAAATATATCTAATGTGAATGTTTGATAGGTTTGATAGAGATAAATCTATTGATGATAGTTGCTTCATGTTTGGGTTAACAATAATATTACATATAATCTTTGTGACAATTTCGGGGGATTCTACATCCAATATTTCTAAATGGTTTATATTTTGAAAGTTTTCAATTTTATAGTATAATGGGATAATGTTTCTCTTTGATAATGATAAAGATTTGCAAAAGTTTCTTAATAAATTACACCAGTTTTTACAAACTAATTGAAGTTTTAAACGTTCTTTATTATTAGTATCCCATGATGTTATGCAATTGGAGTCAAAAAAATAATTTAAAAAAATTTTAATAATTATATTATCTGATAAAATATTGACTTTATTCATTTTTGATTTTTATGATTTTTATATATTTTAATTGATTTTTATTGTTGTTGTTATGATGATGGTGGGGTGGAATAAAATTGAACCTTTTTTTTTTTTTTTTTTTGTTAATTAAATTTAAATTAATAATTTATGTATAAAATATATTGAATTTATTTATATATTTCTTAAAAAAACAGCACAAATATAATTTAATTTTTATTTATTTTCAACTATAGTTTTTAATCAAAAATGATTCAAAATTATTTAATTTATATTTTTTTTGAATTTTTTTATGATTAAAATTTTTTTTTAAATTTTAAAATAATAAAAATTTTTTTCTGTAAAAAAAGGAGATCATACTAGAGATATCAACCCCATTTTTTTTTTTTTTTGTATCATTATTTGATTTTTAATTTCTTGTGTCTTTTAATTGTTGGAAAGTTTATTTTTGAATGCACTACTACTACCATCAAATTAAAAAAATAAAAAAACACACATATTAAATTTTTCTTTTTGACAGATCTATGCATCTATGGTTATTTATTATATGTAAAGGAGCGCGAGAGTGTACCATGTGTGTTGTTTAATAATATTATATATATTTTATTATGGATTTGAGAGATGTTTTTTTTTTTTTTTTTTTTTTTAATTAAGTCAAAAAGATTTTTTTTTGTGTGGGTGGGCGACAACAATCAATATAAAAATTATGGGGTATGGAAACATATTAAACGATTTCAAAATTATAATATTAAAGATAAAAGAAAATATATTTTCAAAATTAAATAATTTTACTCCTACCTCTTTATTTTTAAATATATTTGTACAAATAAATACAATTTCATGAATGTTATCATCAAAAATCAAGTGTTTTTGTACTAATAGGGTATTTTGTTCTTCTTAAATTCCTAGGAAACATTAGAGTATTTTTATATTATTTTTTCAATAATATATATAATTTTTAAACAACTTAATCTACTATCTATTTTATATGTATAAATACAATTATATGTACTAATTTGTAACGATCAATTCACATAATTCAATTTGTTTTTTTTTTTAATTTTTAATTTAAAATTAAACCATCCATTTTGATTGAACTTTTTTTTTTTATTAATTATTATTTTTTTTAAAAGAAAACTCGTGTAGATAATTTTTTGTTTTATTGAGTATATTTTTATGTAAGACTGCAGAGGAGGGGGGTATTTTATAAATTATCATAAAAGTAAAAGGAGGATGGAGAGCTCTATGAATGGAGTTTTTTTTAGACTCTAAAATAATTTAAAAAAAATTAATAAAGTACCAAGGGTATATGTGTGAGTGTGTTGGTTTTAATATTAAAAATCAAAATTAAATTTTAAAAAATTAAATTGAAAATTGAAAAAAAAATAAAAAAAAGAATTCAGTCGCATCAAACCATTGTAAGTATTGAAAATTTGTTTTTTTTTTAAATTTTTGTATGGGGGTTATATTAAGGCTCAAAAACTAGTGCATGAATGATGTGATATGTAAGAGAACATGTGGGTGATTTATTTTTTTTAAAAATAGCTAATTTAATACCACCCCCTCTATCTCTAAAAACTATTTTTAAATTTTTTTTTTTTTAAAAATTAGATTTTTTTTTTTCATGATTGAAATTAAATTGATTAAAATAATTTTTTTTTTTTTTTTCAAACAACAAAAAATTATATTAAATTAATGAAAATAAATTATTTGATAATCACCCTCTTTATCTTTATTTATGTGATTTAAATCAAATAAAAAAAGATTATCTATCTTTTTTTTTATTTTTTTTTTTTTAAATTCCAATTTTTTTTTTCATTTTACATAAAAGAGTATTATTAGAAAAAAAGATATATAGAAATTTAGATATTGAAAGTTTGTGAGATGTTTAAATTTTGTAGTTTATAATTTCATCATTCAGTTTGCTAATATTTCTAATTCAAATTTAGAATCTACTTTTTGATAATATTTTTCTAAAGATATACCAGTTATTTACCATATAGATAAATATATTGATTAAAGGGTTTTTGTTTTTAATTCGATTTTAATAATATAGAGATTAATAATAAAAAAAATAGTGCAGGTAAAGATTTATTATTTTCGAAAATCAAATCCCAAACAATATTTTTAGTAACAAATACTTTATTTACGATTGAAATTAGTAATAGTATTTTATTTTGTTTATAAAAAAAAGATATTTAATATCCCCACTAAAATGTGATTTGGAAAAAAAAAAGATATCTAATATTTAAAAAAAAAAGGGGATATTTTGAAAATACAAATTGTAGTTTAGTTAATGATTTAATGGCATTATTAAATTATAGATATGATTTAACAAAGGAGTTTATTTTTCTGTAAAGTTTATTAATTACCACCAAAAAATAGAGCTATTGATTTATTGGTAATAAAAGATAATGGTATTATTATTTATAAGTTTTGTTATTTATTTATTTATTTGTTTATTTATTTAAAAAATTTCTAATTGGGTTAAATATTTTTTAATAAATTCATAAGATGTAAAAGTAATAACGCAAGATGGTGTAACACGCAACAAATTTACACCCATTCCTTTGTAAAGACCTCTCCAACCTTCTTCTCTTATTATTTGTTTAACCATTTGAACCAAATTGCCTTGATATGTCCTATTTGGTGAGTCTGGTGAACTATCTTGTAATCTTGATCTTAAAACTTCGTGTGGATATGCTACAATACTCGCTATAATTTTTGATAATGATGAAGCTGCCATAATTTGAACAACTGTTAATTCATCGCTTTTATTTTGATGTGCAAAATAAACTTTAAATTTTTCGTATAATGGGAATTGGACACCAACATGCAAAACTCCTAATAAACTTGGGCCAAGACCTTTATATAATGCTCTAAAACCTTCTTCATGATAAATTGACGATATACTATGAAATACTCCTCTATATCTCTTTTGTCGACCATCCATTTCTTGTGTCTAAATAGAAAATAATAATAAAAAAAACTATTAGTAAAAACCCATATAATAAAATGATCTTTAGTGTTTTGTTTATAAACCTAATATTATCCATACAATAAATCTTGTTTTAATAAGCCAAATTGGGTTTGTTAAAGTTGAAGTAGTTGCACCAGCAATTATTGCCGAACCCATATAAATAAAAGGTGAATCCTTTGTTAAAATATTGTGTACATCGTTTTTAGCCGAAAAAAGTTCTTTAAAATATTGATATGTTGAAAAATAAACTGCCCAGGATGGTATTTGACCAATAAGTGTTGGTTTTAGACCTAAATAAAAATTCTTTAAACCACCTCTTGCAAAAATTTTCTTTACAGTACCTACTATTGTTTTATGATTCTGATTATCAACCTGCATTGTTGTTTTTATTACATCCAAAGGTGTTGTAAATAGTGATGCCATTACACCTGCTCCACATCCTGAAAACATTTCAATTGGTCTACTTATTCTAACTTTAGGTTGTGGTTGGGGTGATACTGCTATATTATTGTTTGCTCTATAAATTAATATGATTATAAATATATATATAATATATAATAGTAATAATAATAGTGTTTTTTTTTAGAAAAATTATTAATTATAAAGATTATAAATAAAAAAATAAAAAAATAAAAAAATAAAAAAAACAATACAATAATATTATTTGAAAAAAATTTATTGTTTTATTATATTAAAACAGCAATAATAACATACATAGACCTAGATGCCATTTTTAGTACTCTATCCTATTCGATTGTATATTATTATATTTTTAATATTATTATTATTATTATTATTACTATTATAACTATTTTATTTTTTTAATAATTGTTCAATTCATTTATGCTTATACTAATACTATATATAATCTTCTGTTTTTTTTTTTTTTATATTATAATATAATTTAATTATTATTATATATGTGATAAATATAAAAACAAATATGAAATAAAATAAATAATTTAAAAAAAAAATTTTCAAACCCCCGATTTTTGTAAAATTTTTTTTTTTTTTATTTTTTTTTTATTTTGAATTATTTTAATTTTAAATTATTTTTTTTTTTTCAAAACATCATAATTGGGTTTTTTTTTTTTTTTTTTTTTTTTTTTAGTTTTTTAAATTAAATAAATATTTAATAATTAATTAAAAAATGACAGATACTGCAACTACAACTACAAATGAAATCGATCATACAACAACATTTTTAAAAGATAAACATATAAATTATATTACAAATTTAGATGTTAAAAAAGATACATTTGAATATTGGGTCACAGAACATATTAGAATGAATGGAATGTATTGGGGATTAACATCACTTAACCTTTTAGGAGCATTAGAAAAAATGGATAAAGAAGAAATTATACAATGGATTTTATCATGTCAAAAACCAAATGGTGGATTTAGTGGTAATACTTTACATGACGATCACTTACTTTCAACACTCAGTGCAATTCAAATTTTAGTTCAATTAGACTCATTAGATAGAATTGATATAAACCCAGTTATAGAATGTTTGTATTATAACTATAGTTATAATAATAATAATAATAATAATAGTGTTTATTAATTTTATTATTTTATAAATTAGATATTGTTAAATTACAACAAGAGGATGGTTCATTTTTTGGTGATCAATGGGGAGAAATTGATACTAGATTTTCATATGTTGCAATTTTAACTTTATCATTATTAGGAGCATTGGATAGAATTAATGTTAATAAAGCTGTAGAATTTATAGATAGATGTAAAAATTTCGATGGTGGATTTGGTTCTATACCAGGTGCAGAATCACATGCAGGTCAAAGTAAGTAAACTAATTAGTCTGTTTTATGTTAATATATCAATATTAACAATATTTGTTTTGTAAATATAGTTTTTACATGTGTCAGTGCATTAGCACTTGTAAATAGATTAGATTTAGTTGATATTGACAAATTAGGATGGTGGTTATGTGAAAGACAGCTCCCAAATGGTGGTTTAAATGGTAGACCAGAGAAATCATCAGATGTTTGTTACTCATGGTGGGTTATTTCTTCATTGTGTACAATTGACAGATTAAATTGGATCAATACAGAAAAATTAAAAAATTATATTCTCAAATGTCAAGATAATGAAACTGGTGGTGTTGCAGATAAACCAGGCGATATACCAGATGTTTTCCACACCTATTTTGGAATCAGTGGTTTTTCTTTAATGGGTCAATTTACTGATCAAGTCGAAACCATTGATCCAGTTTATGCCTTACCAATCAAAACTATTAAAAAATTAGGTTTAAAAGCACCATGGAATAAATTAATATAATAAAAATAATAAATTAAAACTTGATAAAAAAATATTTATCTTTTTCCTTATTTAATAATTTTACACACACAAAAAAAATGATGATTTGATTTATAAACAAAAGATGTTTTTTCTTTTTGTTACCCTTTTTTTCTTTATTTAAAAGATTGTTGATATAGGTTGTGGTTGTTATTTTAGGCAGTAGTGGTTTCTGTGGCCTCTGATGATTCCTTTGATTTTTTATTTGTAACACCTCCTTTCTTTTTCTTTTTACCGCCTGCTTGGGGTGGAACAATACCACTCTCTATGAAATCAACGATTATTTTAATTGTTTTTGATTTTGTTTTATTCTTTGGTAAGTTGTGAAGTTTGCAAAACTCTATCAAGTCTGAGAGATTAAATTCATTTTGGAGGTAAGATCTTTCGACGCCTTTTTTAATGTATTCTAGAGGTGGGCACACCCATTTCTTTTTGCCCTCATCTTCATAGTAGCCTCTTGGCTCACCATTTAAATATTCAATATTGCTCATATTATTATTGTAGTTGTTGGTCTTATAATCCATTTCCTGTTCGTCATCATCATTATCGTTTATATTTTCTTCTTCCTCTTCTATTATTTCCTCTTCCTCTTCCTCTACATTTTCCTCTCCTTCTTCTTCCTCTTCTTCCTCTTCTATTCTCTTTCTTTTAGCTGCTATTTTTTTACTTGTTGCTTTTTTAGGTTGTGCTGGTGTTTTTGCTGTTATTTTTGCTTTTGGTTTAGCTGTTGCTGCTTTTGGTTTGGTTGTTGTGGTGGTTGTAGTTGGTGGTGAGTTTGATTTGGATGAAGCTGGTTGGAGTAGAGGGTCAATAGGAACAGGTTTTCTTTCTCTTTTTCCTGGTAACGTTGGTGTTAATGGTAAATCAGATGATGGTTTATCTAAAGATGATCTTACTTTTTTCTTATTATTAGCTGGTGGTGTAGTAGTGACATTTGTATTATTTGCTGAAGTAGTTGACTCTGCCCCTGTTCCTGATGAAGAGGTTGGGGATGTTGTATTTGAGTTTGCTGATTGTACAGTATTTGTATTTGTTGAATTTTTAGATGGAGAGGCCGAGGTTGTCACCGCTCCATTTGGTGTTCCCGGTTGCTTTTTAGTTGGTGCTTTCATTGGAGTTCCTTTTTTAGATTTAGTTGGGGTTTCTTTTTTCTCTGGAGTTAAAGTGCCCGAAGTTGGTGAGGTTGTTGTTGTATTATTGTTAGAGTCATTATTCTCTTTAACTGGGGTTGTTGGTGATGTTGTTGTGGTTGTGGTAGTTGTTGTTGTAGTTGTAGATGGTTGTTGAATCTCGGGAGACTCTTCTAAATCATACATTGTACTCATAATTGAGTCACAAACACTTGGTATGTTATCTGTGAACTTAATCTTTAAATCTTGAGAAAAACTTTCTAATGTCTTTTTATTGAGTCTAAATAATAATTTGAAAATACCTTGCATCATCATTTCTTCTTCAATCTTTGGAATCATATCTATTTTATTAAAGCCTTTGGTTTCTAAATTTTCCAATGATAAATGTACAAAGATTTCTTTAATTTGTTCATCTGGCAAACTCTCTAAAAATAATTTTAAACTATTGTATCTCTTTAAAGTAGCTGGAACATCATCTATTTTACAATTGAAATGCTTTGAAATACTTTCACCTGCAGGAATTTGCTTTAACCAGCTATATGCTTCATCCCAAATACTAGATTCAATAATTGGTAGTAATTGCTTTCTATCATCTGTAGTAGTTGTTGAAGTTGATGTAGTTGTTGAACTTGTTGCATTTTCACTGACCAAACCATTACTAAACTCTTTAATTGACTCTATTGCAAACTTTAAAGACTGTTCTGATAATTTATTAAATGATTGCATAATATCTGGTATAACTGAATCCATTCTTTTACTATTGTTGTTATTACTATTATTACTAATATTACTAATATTTATATAGAGTTTTAGTTTTTTAAATATATCTTTATTTATTTATTTAATTGCTTATTTATGTTTTCTGTTTTCTGTTTTTTTTTTTTTTTTTTTTTTTTATTAATATAAATAAATAAAGAAATATTTTTTATATTGTTTTTCTCTTGTATTTTGTTTTTGTGATATGTGTGAGTTATAAGAGTGTTGCTTTTAGAAATAAATAATAATTATAAAAAAAAAAAAAAAAAAGTAATAGCTAATTTAAAAATAAAAATAAAAATAAAAAAAATAAAATAAAAATTAAAAAAAAAAAAAATTTAAAATAATAATAAAATGAATTTTTTATTATTTTTTTTTTATTTAAATTTTTTTTTTTTCAAATTTTTTTTTCCAATTGAAAACCGTTATTTTTTTTCGATTTTTTTTTTTTTTTAAATTTATATACAAGATTTATTTTATTTAGACTACGGCTGGACGATTTCCATCATTGATTTTTTCGTATTTGAAATAATCAGTTTGGCTTATTATATTATTTGTTTGTTTCATAAAAGGTAATGAACTTCCACTATTATTAATATTTATAGATGATGATTTGGAAACATCAGAGAATGCTTGGATATTCATTGAAAAAAGTGAATCTAATTTCAAAATAAAATTAAAATCAAAATTAGGAATTTTTTATTTTTTGGAAAATTGTTTTATTATAAAAAAATTTTAAATTTTTTATAAAAAATATATTAATAATTCGGTGTGGTGGTGTGCGCGAATTTATTTTAAACACTTACTAATGATTGTCATTTTATTTTATGTATTTATTTATATTTTTATTTTTTTTAAAATTATGATTTAGTTTATTTTATTTACTTAAATTCTTTATTTGTTTTTATTGAATGAATGAATTATAAAATATTTTTTTTTTCTTTTTATACTGTTTTTTTTTAAAATATATAATGAATTTAAAAAAATTTTAATGTAAAAATAAAAATATATTTAAACAAGATAATCTTTAAAGTTGGGAATTAAATGCACTTAACTGTCTATCTCACTACTTTTTTTATAAAAAACACAAAAACAATCAACAGATTTTTTTTTATAAAAGGATAAAATTTTTTTTTTTGAGGTCCAAAATATTAAAGTGGTGGGTGCTATTTGGTCATAGTGTGTTAGAAAAATAAAAATAATAAAGAAAATCATATTTAAAAAATATACAAAATGGGTTCAGTATATATATAAAATTGAAAAAAAAAATATTATTTTGTATTTTTTAAAACGAATAATTATTTTATTTTGGGGTGTTGTGGCAAAAAAAAAAAGAAAAAAATAAATAAAAAAAAACATATGATGATTATGATGTGTATTCTATAAATTTAAAAATATTGATGACAACAATAAAGATATTGATTTTGATGTTAATAAACACAAAAAATTAAATAACAAAAAAATTTTAAATAATTATAAAAAAGGTGGTAAGCGTGGGGAGAAGAGAGAGGGGGAAAATAATGAATATTAAAAATAATGATAGATCTAAAATAAAGAATTTGTGGGTTTTTTTTGAAATTTTTTATTGATCAAATAAAATTTCTATGTTTTTTATAACAATATTATTGTTTAGTTTTTATTGTTATTTTTTTTTTAAAAACAAATCTAATCTGTACACTATTACTCTATTCAGAACAATCTTTTAAGAGTGATTCAATTTTATGTTTTTTTGTAAATTTTTATTTTATTGTTATTGTTTATTAGATGTTTGAAAAATAATAATTTTTTTCTTGAAAAAACCCACTCTCTCACCCCCCAAATTTTAACTTGCAAATTTTTTTTAATATTTATCTTAAGGGTGACACTCTAATACACACATGCACATCATTACACATACACTTACATTTACTACTGTGAGCAATCACAAAGAAGACCCCACCCCCAAATAAAATAAACCTTATAAATAAATAACTTTTTATATATAAATCTACATTATATTGTGAAATTAATTACAATGTTAAATACAACATTTATTAACTTTTTATTAATTATTTATTTAGATACTAATTAATTTTTTTTTTTAATTTTTTTTTTTAATTTTTTTTTATTTATATCTTACGAACATTAAACCTCCAGATTTAAATAACATATAGTATTTTCATTTAAAACTATTTAAAAAAAAAAAAATTATATAGCTAATATTATTCTTTAGAAACCAGATTTTTTTTTCTAAAGTTTTAATCTGATAGTTTTGATTGTGAATTTATTCGTATCATTTCTTTTTAATTTTTTTCTAATTAATTTTAAAAGAAAGTTATTAAAAATATATTAATTATTTATGAATTAATTAAAATCAAAAAAAAAAAAAAAAAGAAATTTAATCACACACAAACCCCCAAGGATTACCCCTTTGTGTTTTTGAAATTATAAAGTTTTTTTTTTTTTTTTTTTATATACAAACAAAATTTGTTTATTTATAAATAAATTATGGTTAATATATCCAGAATATTTCTATTTTATTTATTGTAATATTAAAAGTCTTCAGTTAAAAGATAAACTGAAAAATCTGATTGAAGATTAAAAAATTTTGTGGTTGAATTAAAAATTAATTGTGTGCAGCCATCATTAAGTGGATTAAATGGTTTAGTAATAAATTCGGATGGTGTAAAAAGAGTTGGTGGTTTATAGTCGTATTCCATAATTGTAAGGTAGTCTAATTGTTGAAGGATCATAGCTGCTTCTTTTAAGAGTGATGGAGAGTATTTTTGTAAACGATGGGAGATTGTTTCTAAAGTGGAGCCAGGGTAATGATATACATTGGTAATGAGTTCTGTGAACATCTTGTTAAAGTTATTTCTGTTGATTGAGCCATTTGGTTCGAGCCAAGGTTTGATTAGTCTTTTATCACGATAATTTAATGGAGGTTCGAATTTCTGTGGTAATGGTTCTTTACCCTCTGGAACACCATACTTTTGTTCGTGTTTTAGCTTTTGTTGGTACTCTAATTGTAAAGTGTAGTCTATTGGTAGTAGTGAGTCTATGAAAAATTGTTTAGAAACATATTTTTTTTCAGAGAATGTAAATAGTGTATCGATGAGACCAATTGATTTTAATTCTAAAATAAATGATGGTAGTTTCTCATAAAGGTATTGAGTAAATTCGATTTCTGGTGCAGGTTCTTCGATTATTAGATGCTGAATAATTTCGTTTGAATTGTTAATATTGTTTAAAAAGTGATTGATAATATTAATTCTTTTTACACCTTTGGTTTTATTGGAATGAATAATTCTAAATACTTCTTGGGTAGCCAATACAAAGTTTGCGATATAATCATTTGTTTTTTCAGTACCGACTGCATCCATTTTAACTAATTTATCGATAAATAAAATTTTAAAGTCTTCAATTAAAAACCTATTATTATATTTGTCAATAACAGACTGATAATTTTTGGATTTATTATTATCATTTGATGCTTTTAATCTCTTTGATGATCTTTGATCTTTTTGTTCCTTTTCTTTTTCTTGTTCTTTCATTTCTTGATCATCATCTCCAATTTCAAAAATTTTATTAAATTTCTTTTTTTCTGATTCTAATGGATCATTTGGTAAAATTACATCTGGGTTAATTGCTCTTTTTCTTTCATTTTCAATATAGGAGTAGTTGATATATTCCCTAATTAAATAGGCTACATTAATTTTATTTAACATTAAATCTAATCTTCTGCCACCACTGAAATCTCTTGATTTTGGAGGTTTTTCTTTTTCGAATGAATCTTTGACACCAACAATTGGTAACACTTTGTTGTTGCTTAGTAGGTTAAGCATTGATGAAACTGAACCACCACTTGTTAATGGATCGTATTGAAAAAGTTCATTATCATCTAATTTATATAATGGGATTTCTTTAATATTTGTCATAAATGTTCTATTCTCTTGGAAGAAGTCATCATTTAAGCAGTTGTTTTTGAAATAAATCTTTTGTACACAAAAGGTAATTGAACGATTTGCATTTCTTGATTTTAATGATTTTAAAATTCTATCATTATAAAGTGAATCTAAAACTTGACGACTAAGAATTTTATTTGAACCAAGGATTTTTACACCATAGTTGAAGCTGTACTCTTGCTCTGGAATGCTAATTAAAAAGATGAGCTTATCTCTCATTATGGCTTCATCAGTTTTATTGAATCTGGAGAATTCGAATAGTTCTAAATTTTCACTCTTATTATATTGAATGGTGAATAGTGCGTTGAATTCTTTAATGCTAAGTGGTAAATCGGGGGTAGAGTTGCTCTTGTGAAAATTTTTGTAACTTGGATATTTCTTTACCAATAAACGCATTCTTCTATAGCAAAGTTGACCAATCTTTTGAATTTCTTCACCTAATTTATCCCAAAGTGGATTCAACATGGATGGTATACCCGATGGAGTAATATAGTATTCATTGTTTGCATTGTTTTTTACACCCTCTGGTATATTATTGAAAAAGTCTCTAAATACCTCGGTATACTTTTTTAAGAGTTGAGAGTCTTCAAGAGCAGTCCATTTGAAACGTCTATATGGTGCAATGATGGTTTTAAATTCTTGTCTCTTTTCATATGCAATCTTGTTGACTGATGATTGACGATTAACCCTATTGGTTGAAATTTTAACACGTTTTTGTTTAAAGACGTCACTATATGCACCTTCATTACCAAAGTTATCATCATCAATACCATAGTCATCATCATCATCGTCATCATTTTCCTCTTCTTCTTCGATGGCTGCAACGACATCTTTGGGTTTTCTTGATCTAGTTTTTGTTACAGATGAGATGCCTTCGGGTTCATCTCTCTTTTTTAAATATCTTTTATAGAATAAACATAGTTTTGTATAGCTTACATGGTAATGAGTTGCAATTTGTCTTAGTTCATCTCTTTCGAGGATTTTTTCTTCTTTCTCCTCTAAATATCTAAAACG
Source organism: Dictyostelium purpureum (assembly GCF_000190715.1). Lineage (NCBI taxonomy): Eukaryota > Evosea > Eumycetozoa > Dictyosteliales > Dictyosteliaceae > Dictyostelium > Dictyostelium purpureum. Next base: position 34,924 of record NW_003519451.1, on the reverse strand, counting down.
AGACACAAGTTTAACTTTGATATCTTGAGTTAGTGGTATTCTTGGTACACCCCAAAGCACAATGTTCTTTAAAAATTTCATACGGTCTAAAATAAAGTCAGCAGGTGGTTCTTTATTATGTGGTTCACGTGGTAGTAGTGAAAGAAATTGAAGGTCGGTCCAGTAGTTATGTACACTTTCTAGTGATTCGAAATCATATAGTTTTACTTCGCTCAACTCATTCTTTAGTCCTGCGTATCTTAAAAAGCTATAGTCTGCTACTTTGTTGGGGTTATGTGAGATTTCCATTAAATCCAATTGTCTTAAAATGGCCATAAGTTTTCCTATTCTATTTATAAAGGTTCTTCTTTGGAAAAGTTGGTTCTTAATTTCGATTGGTAAGTTAATAATTGGTGTCTCTTGTTTGATGTAGTGTGAAAGATTTTTAATTGGTGTTGCCTGTGAGATGATCTTTAAGTAATCGGAAATTGGTAATGTTTTAATAAAATAATTTAAAATGATTTTGGTTTTTTCAGCCAATTCTTTTGGTTTTTGTATTGTTAGTTGTCTTTCGGTAGCATTATTTTGGTCCTCAGAAGTTTGAGGTGATTGTGAATGTTGGGTTTTATTTCTATTTGAAAAGTTCCATAAAAATATATGGAGTAATTTGGCTCTAACGATGCTACCTTTGACAAAACCATACTTTAATGAAATTGGATTATATTGTTTTCTACTTGGTTTGACTATCGGATGTAGGTTGGTATCAGAGTTTTTAAAATCTTCTTCATCTTCTTCATCTAAAACTTTTGAACGAGGTGTTAGGCCATTTTCAGGTTCAGTTTGAATTGATTTAATTGATTCAATTATTTCTTGAACTTCTGGGTCTGTAATTTTAAAAATGGAATCATATAAAAAAGTTAAATTTTTATTGGCGCCACAATAGTACTGGGTATGAATTGTTGTTATGGAAACTTTGTTTTCTTTGAGTAAATCTTCTAAAACTCGAGATAATGTTTTTTGTTCGAATTTTGTATCGTTGATTTGACGCATATGAAGAATAATTTGGAATGATAGAACACCAACAGAGTCTTGGATAAATTTATGCACTTCTTTCTTACGCTTGAGATACATTAAAGTTCTAGGTATCTTTCTTTTGTCATTCTCTAATTCTGGTTGGGCTAAGACTAATGAGTTCCCATACTCTTGGATATATGGTATTATGGCATTTGAATCTTCAACAGAAGTTTGATGAATGTGGTCTTTGGGATCTGCATAAATTCTATATTGAAATTGTTTACCAACAGAAACAGGAAGAATCTTTACATTGAACGATATAATAAGTTTTCTTATAATTGTCGAAATATTCTTAGAAGAAATATTACCGGATTTGCTGAAAATTTCTTTTTGTGTGATACCATTTTTACCAGACTCCTTAATAAAATTAAAAATTTGTTGGTCGATTGGTAGCTCCATAACTAAATTCGAAGATTGACCGGACATGTCATCTTCTTCATTCTCATTTTGGTCAGATGTTGGTGTTGTGGTTTTAGATTTTTTGTCATCGTCATTATCTTCTTCATTTTCATTATCTTCATCATTATTAGCGCCTTCATCTGGATCACTTTTTATAAAATTCCAAAATGTTTCATCAAGTGGCTTCTCTAGTTTAATAATGGTTTCTTTACCTTTTTCTTCAGATTCTGAAGTATATCCATTATGAAAAAGAATTCTTCTAATTTTCTTGAATGTTGAGGCAGCAGAACCAACTTTAGCCATTAATTTTGCTTGGGGCATAGCTTTACCTGGTTCAATATCTAAAAAATAACAAAATGCAGCTTTTTGCCAATATTTTGGGACCCAATTTTCTTTGACCGGATTAAAACTTCTTTGGTTATATTTTTGTAAATATATTCTTCCAGTTGAAACACGGGAGCTTAAGCGTGTACTCATTACCTCTTCTTTTATTCTAAATCAATTAAAATGTTAATTTAATTTAAACTTTTTTTTTTTTTAAAATTTTTTATAATTACTTACATAATTCCCTTTAAAATTAAATCTTTGATTGGTGTAAAAATATTTCTTGGGTCAATGTTAAATAAGTTTGATAAGTCCCTAACTAAAGCACCTTGTATTCTTGATTTTGAAACCTGCTCCAGTAATTTAAATTGAAAAGGTGTTATTCTATGTTCTTCTGTAATACCAAGTGCAACCATTTGATTGTATTTATCTGCAATATAGATAAATGCATCTGATGGCTCTAGCCAATAGTCTTTATTTAAATTTGTGGAAATGTCACTTTTAGCTAAGGTTGATTCTCTTTTCCATGTAAAAATACTTGTCCTAACTGGTTTGTTTTTATGTACAATGACTTTATTATCTTCTGATCTTGGTTGAGTTTGTATAATTTCTTCTTTTTCTTCTTCATTTTTAATTGATACCATTTTTTCTTCAATTTTCTCTTTTTCATCATCGCTTGCTGCAGGACTTGTTTTTTGAAGTGGTAGTGGTAGTGTTGGAATTGGTGCCTCCCTATTATTACTGTTATCATTGTTATTATTATTATTATTGTTATAATTGTTATTGCTATTATTATTTACTATCTCTTTTTTTTCATCTTGTTGAGGTGTATTGGCTTTAAAGTTTGGGTTGGGTAATAGTGATATATTGGTTTGATTTAGTAATAGTCTATGGATATAACCTTTCATATAATCATTTAATATTAACTTTCTGCCGTTTGATAACCCAAAACCATTTATATATTCCCATAATTCTGTTGGTGTGCATCCTAACGAACAGTTGCTCGCAATTTCTTTAATTGAAACTGAAAGTATCTCATCCAACATTTTTATTATATGCGATATTATTATAATAAATAATAAGGATGAATAGATATCTAATTATTTATTATCATTAAAATATTATTTTTTATGACAGCTAAATTTAATAGTAATATTTAAAATGAATAAATATATAAAAAAAAATAATTATTTATCTAAATATTTTTTTCTATTTACTAAATATTATTACAATCTTAAAAATAAAAAAAAAAATGAAATGAAAAATTAATTTAATAAAAAACACTAAAATTTAAAAAAAAAAAAAAAAAAAAAAAAAAAAAAAAAAAAAATTTAAATTTTAAAATATAAAATTTTTTTTTTTAAAATTAATTTTCATATTATTATTTTTTGGTTTACAACACCGTTTATATATTTTCTTTTAAAAGAGATCAAAAAAAAAAGAAAAAAAAAGAAAAGGAGAAAATGTAGAAACAATACTACATAAGAAAGTTAAAGTGTGTGCAACATTACTATGGAACATAATATTTTTTCTACTTTTATTTATGGTTAATATTTAATATTATTTATTTTAAATTTTTATAATTTTTATAATTTTTATAATTTTTATAATTTATATAAATATTTATAGTTTATTCATTCTATATTCCAAAGAAACAATACCAAATTTGTTTACCCATTATATTAAACTATTTTATTTGAAATGTAAAAAACAGTGGCACCCCCTAACAATAAATATTTATATTTTATTTTTTTTTATTTTTTTTTTTATTTTTTTTTTTTGTAACACACATTGCACCCCACTCACACAAATGTTTTTTTTATTGTTTTTATTTTATTCACATATTGCTGTACATTTAATTAATTTTTTGTGTGTATAATTATCGAATTACTATATTATTCATTTTAAATTATTTTTTTAATTTAATAATTTTGTTCTTTTTTTTTTTTTATTTTTATTTATTTTTATTTATTAATAGTATATTTTTTTACACATAAATATAAATATTTTATCCTTAAATTTCAAATTTTATCTTATATAAATATATAAATTATATATACATAGTTAGATAATAAAAAAAAATTAATTAAATTAATTAATATAAAATGTTAAAATCAGGTTTAATTAACTTTTTGTTAAAGAGAGGAAATGGTTCAAAGAATTATTTTCAATATCCAAATATAGTACCTCAATTAAAAATCAAATTTAAAAGTCAGAATCTTTATTATTCCAACACAAATATCAATATGGTAAATATAAAATACATAAAGGTTCAAAGAACTCTATTGTTTACTAATAGTTTTTTTTTTTTCAGAGTAATAGAGGAGATGGAAGTAGTTATCACCACCATAGCAACATGGTAGATATTTCGCCAAAAACAATTGAAATAATTAAAATTAAAAGTCAAGCAATTGGTGAAACCTTACGTCCAAAATTAAAATCATATGTAGATATTCAAGTTGGTAAAATAATTGAAAATAAAATTAAAAATAATCTTGGGCGTATTGTAAGAGTAGATGAAGATTCAACAGTGTACGATGCAATCAAGGTAATGAACGAAAAAAGAGTTGGTGCCACTATTGTTGTTGACAAAAACAATAGAATGACAGGTATCTTTTCAGAGCGTGACTATCTTTCCAAAGTTGATCTTAGAGGTTTAACACCAAGAGAGACTCTTGTCAAGGATATTATGTCTTCAAAAGTAATCACTGTTTCTGGTGACAGCGGAGCATCCAAGTGTCTTTCCATTATGACCAAAAGAAATATTAGACATTTACCAGTCCTCGATAACAAACGTTTAATTGGTATGCTCTCCATTGGTGACATTGTAAAGTATATTATTTCTGAACAGAGTCAAGAACTAAATGGTTTAAAGAGTGATATTCTTCATGACTAAATCAATATCTTTTTTTTTAAAAAAAAATAAAAAAAAGCACAACAATCTCCAGTTTTTATTTAAATATTAAAAATCTTCATTTAAAAGATGGCTTTAACCAGGTCACAACAAACAATATATAGTTTATTTAGTATATATTAGTTTATATAATATGTATTTATAAATAATGAGTTTTCTTTTTTTTTATTTATATGGTTGTTATTGAAGTGAAATGCAATTATAGATTTCTATAAATAGTATTTATAGTTATTCTCACCCATCGATTGTTACATGCTAAAAACTTAATCTGCATTATCGCCATTTTTCATATAATCTTTTTTGAGCTATTGATTTCAAGTGGAGTTCATTAATGAATCTTTGATTGAATTTCCTCCTACACTTTATATACTTCATTTTCATCTTCATCTTCTTTTATATTTTTTTCATTAGCTCAAATACAAAAAAAAAAATTGGGAAAAAAAAATTATAAAATTAAAAAAAGATTATTATTAATTTATATTTTTTCGATTTATTATTTTCTTTAAATATAAAAAATGATTTTTATTATTTTATATTGTATAAATGGACAGTAGAAAAAAAAGAGATAGATAATTGAAATACAGATTTATATAATAAAGATAATGAAGATTTAGATAATTAATATTCTCAAAGTATTATTCTATTTATAAAACAAATAACAAAAGAAACCTATATCCCAATATACTATTATTTAAAGAAAAAATCAGAGCAGAAGAAGAAATTTCAGATCGAAAATTAGATAAATGGATTTACAAAAAAGACCTAATAACATTTGCCAATAGAGATAGCTGCATCGAATTTCAAAAAAACTTCTTGTAGATGCTCTTAACAAAAACTGTAATTGGGAACTATTGACTTTTCAAAGAGATGTTATTTCTACATATAATTTGTCTTTAAATGATCATATGCTCAGATATTTTTTTGTGAACATTCTCCCCTAACTATTGAAACAATTACTAAAACAGAAGTTTTAAATTACTTTTTCGACCCTAATAAACAAAAATTAGAAGATTATAGAAATTATTTTTTCAGAGATAATAATCTAAATTGGCCATATGTTAACCCCAGGTTATCCATCATTTTGAAAGCTTATTGGAAAAAAGCTTCAAAGAAATGTTTCATCCCAAAGGTTTCAAATAAAATCACCAAAAGTATAGAATTTTTAAAGAATTTAGAAAGAGCATTAATGAATCCAGAAATTTATCATTGAACAAAATGAACTCACTCCATTTAATATAAACTCATTCAACGATCATTTGAACAATGGACTAAAAAAATGAAAACAGGATTTGGTTATCTCAAATTTAGGAAGGATTATTTTATATTCAAAATCAGACTATCTCCACACTAGTTCAATTATAAAGAATACATACAAAAATCCTGATGGCAGACCATTTGATGTTCAAATAACCCCAATAGTAATAGAGGCATTTGGATTATAACCAAAGTTCCCCACACTGAAAAAGATATATCCCTCAACATCAAAACTCTCAAAGGTTGCCTAAATCTATTTCCGCTTCCAGAAAACTATAAAATTCACTTGTTCAAAAAATTACCAAGAAAAACAATAATTGGTACTACAGTGCCCGGATTATATATTTAGACCCCCCCAACTTTTTTAAAATGGAAATGATAATTATTGAATTAATAGATCATATTTAATATTTATATAATGACCTCTAAAATAAATCATATTACAAGATATTGGTTTATTTGCTAAAAATTAAAAAAAAAAAAAAAAAAAAATAGGGTCTTAATATTTAATCCGTTTTTTCAATTTCAAAAATTTTTTTTGTTTTTTATTTGTTTTTTTTTACAATTATATATAAATGATTATTATTATTTAATATTTAATATACCATCCATGTACTTTTAATATGGCATCCATTCGGTCAGGGAGTGATTCATATAATGATTTTATAATTGATTTTTCTATTGAATGAAATGCATCTTGACATACCTGAACTTGGTCTTGTGATGGGTTACGAAACATATTTTTAGATACCCTTTCTTTAATAATTAATCAAAGATTTTCAATTATATTAATATCTAGACTGTAGGGTGGTAATGGATAAACTTGTATATTATTTTCTTCTAAATATTGTTTCACTATCTTTACTGTATGCGAACTACAGTTGTCATGACAAATGATTGGCAACCTCTTAGGCACTTTATTTATATCTGCATATTATTCTAAATTTATTTGTGTATCGTTTTTTATAATATCAAGATATTGTTTAGTTCAAAATCCATTTGATAAATGAATAAATAAATTGGACCAAAATAAAGAAAATTTCCCAAAAATATTTAATTAACCCCACCCTTTCTAACATTTGTCTTGATACGTGATTCTAGTAAAACATTAGTTTCATAAGCCCAAGAAGACCTACCATGGTTATTATCATATTATTGGAACTTTACTTCATCCACAAACATATAATTTTCTCATTATTCCACAAAAAAATTTATATGCACAACTTCAAAAAAAATCTTTTTCTGCTATTATGTCTAATCAATGAAGGATTCTTAACTTTCTTTTTCTATATTATATTATATCTCTTTAATATAATTCTTACTGACTTGTATGATATTGTTCCAAATCCATTTTGTTCATACCAAATTATACTTTATTTTATATTGTTAAATTTACTATTTTAAAAATTGAAACATAAATCACGTTTATCACGTTCGTCAAACTTTCTTTTCTCCCATGACGTTTACGGTCATTGATTGTGTCTGTTTGTTCTACCATTTCTAATGTTTTTGCTACTGTTGATTTATGCACTCCAATTTTTTTGCAATTTTTGAGTTCGACTTGTGACCTCTGTTTTTATATGATAATATTGAGTATGGAACTTCATCTCTTAACCTCATTTTGTTTATTTACTATATATAATTTTTAAACTTATACTAACACTTAATTATTAAATTAATGATAAAAAAAATATAAAAATTTTAAAAATAAAAATGTGGTAAAAAATATAGAAATTTTTTTTTTTTATTTTTTTATTTTACCCACACTCACTCCTAACGATTTATTTTTAAATATTAATTATTATTGGCGGTAAGGCTCTTCATATAAAAATTATTATTGGTAGATCTTATTTTATAAATGATTTAATAAAAGTTGGGGGGGTCTACATATATAATCCGGGCACTGTATTCTTTCTACAAAGTTGGACCCAACATTTCAACTCTTTAAAGTAAAAATTTAATTACTAATTTTTCAAATTCTTATATATTTAATTCCCCCTCTGCTTATTACTCTGTTTTGGTAGGAAAATATTAATAATGGTTGATAACTTTATTTTTTATTAATTATAAATAAACCAGGTGGAACTACTCGGTTAAAACCATAACCGAATGTGAGTGTTGTAAGACTATTTGGTAACGTGCCAGGTGGAACTACTTGGTTAAAATAACGACCGAATGTGAGTGTTGTGAGACTATTTGGTAGTGTTCCAGGTAGAACTTCTTGGTTAAAATAAAAACCGAATGTGAGAGTTGTGAGATTATTGGGTAATGTCCTAAGTTGAACTATTTGGTCAAAATCACGACCGAATGTGAGTGTTGTGAGACTATTTGGTAATGTGCCAGGTAGAACTACTTGGTTAAAATCATCACCGAATATGAGTGTTGTGAGACTATTTGGTAATGTGCCAGGTGGAACTACTTGGTTAAAATTACCACCGAATGTGAATGTTGTAAGATTATTTGGTAATATTCCAGGTAGAATTACTTGGTTAAAACGATAACCAAATGTGAGTGTTGTAAGATTATTTGGTAATGTGCCAGGTAGAATTACTTGGTTAAAATTATGACCAAATGTGAGTGTTGTAAGACTATTTGGTAATGTGTTGGGTAGAACTACTTGGTTAAAATCATAACCAAATGTGAGTGTTGTGAGACTATTTGATAATGAGCCAGGTGGAACTACTTGGTTAAAATTATTACTGAATGTGAGTGTTGTAAGATTATTTGGTAATATGCCAGGTAGAATTACTTGGTTAAAACGATAACCAAATGTGAGTGTTGTAAGATTATTTGGTAATGTGCCAGGTAGAATTACTTGGTTAAAATTATGACCGAATGTGAGTGTTGTGAGACTATTTGGTAATGTGTTGGGTAGAACTACTTGGTTAAAATAACGACCGAATTTGAGTGTTGTGAGACTATTTGATAATGCGCCGGGTAGAACTACTTGGTTAAAATCACCACCGAATGTGAGTGTTGTAAGACTATTTGGTAATGTGCCGGGTTGAACTACTTGGTTAAAATCATAACCGAATGTGAGTGTTGTGAGATTATTTGGTAATGTGCCGGGTTGAACTACTTGGTTAAAATAATGACCGAATGTGAGTGTTGTAAGACTATTTGGTAATGTGCCGGGTTGAACTGCTTGGTCAAAATAATAACCGAATGTGAGTGTTGTGAGATTATTTGGTAATGTTCCCGGTGGAACCACTTGGTTAAAATCATCACCAAATGTGAGTGTGGTAATTGTATTTGGTAATGTTTCGGGTAGAATTACTTGGTTAAAATCACGACCGAATCTGAGTGTTGTGAGACTATTTGGTAATGTGCCGGGAAGAATTATTTGGTTAAAATCACGACCAAATGTGAGTGTTGTAAGACTATTTGGTAATGAGCTGGGTGGAACTACTTGGTTAAAATAACCACCTAATTTGAGTGTTGTGAGATTATTTGGTAAAGTGCCGGGTTGAACTACTTGGTTAAAATGATGACCGAATGTGAGTGTTGTGAGATTATTTGGTAATGTCCCAGGTGGAACTACTTGGTTAAAATCACGACCGAATGAGAGTGTTGTAAGACTATTTGGTAATGTGTAGGGTTTAACTACTTGGTTAAAATCATCACCAAATGTGAGTGTAGTAATTGTATTTGGTAAAGTTGTTGGAGTTAACATTTTATTAAAAGTGCGCAAATATAAATTTATCAAAAATGGTGGAAATTCATTTTTATCTGGTAGTGTATCACCATGCCATTCAAGTGATGTTATATATGATTTATCTTTAAACTGGTCATAACTTGATCTATTTAATTCTACAACATTATGTTCAATAAACTTTAAAATATGTTTATGAATTTCATTTCTTAAAAATATATTATTCCAAACTATATATAATAATCTATAATGAATAGTTAAAAAGAGAAAACACCAATTAATATGCTTTTAATTAATCGACTATTATTTATATTGTATTGTATTGTATTGTATTGTATTGTATTGTATTGTATTGTATTGTACTTACCTATCACTAATATTACTACTGTTTTTTAACTCTTCATTTACTTGAAAGTTAATTAGAGATGATAGCAGCCCATCCATTGTCAATATAAAATAAATAAAAAAATATGAAATTAATGAATTCCTCCAAAATGAAAAAAAAAAAAAAAAAAAAAAAAACTGAAAAAAACTTTTTTTTTTTTTTTTTCCCCCATTATTTTTTTAAAATTTTTGAATAAATAGGTTATTTTGGGGTTTTTTTTAAATTTTTTTTTACATATTAAATTTTTTTTTTAATAATTTTAATATTATTATTCATTGTAACATCAATGTTATTATTTCTAACCCCTAAATAACAATTAACGAAAAATACAACTTACATTATATTGTATGATATCTATTTAAAACATTATCAAAGGAATTTCCTGTTTAAATTTTTTTTTTTTTAGTTTTTTTTTTTTTTTTTTTTTTTAATTTTGGAGCAATAAAAACAAACACCCAATATTTTTTTTTTCTTTTGTGCCCTTCTTTTAATTTTTTTTTTTATTCATTTTAAATTTTTTTTTGTCAAAACCGTAGATCAATCAATACACTGAGTAATTTTGTTCCAATATTCTAAATTTTCACGGTAAAATGTTGAAATTACTTTAAAATGATTAATTTAAAAAAAAAAAAAGTTTTCAACATACACGGCAAATAAACAAAATTTAAATCTAGATTAGATGTCATTAAAAGAAAAGTTGGAATGTTGTAATAAAAAGTGTGTTAATTCTTGATTACCAAATTCTATTGAGATCTCTACAAATTTTTTTAATTCTTTAACAGAGTATAATGAATCATTTTCTAATTCTTTTTTCATTAGATTTGATTTATTTTATAATATAGTTGTTTTGAATATTGGTAATGAACCCCTTTGCAACTAATTCTCTTACTAAATCAATGAATCTGGGAAACCCATTGATTTATCAGCTATCTTTGATAATAAATAAATACTAATATTATCTTCTTCTTCAAATATAGTACTGACCAAGTTAGGGTGTTTCTTTGATAATTGAAACAAAACATCTGTATGTTCCCATTCCATTCTAATTTTAATTGTTTAATTTCTGTTGTTTGAAGGATTTGTTACTGTTTTGATAGATAAATCGGACAATGCATTATTTGTAATTTCATTTTTGGAAATATCTTTAACCTGAGATGAATTTATAAATTCTGTCAGTGTATGTATTTTTTATAATTGAACTAATGTCTGATTTTGTTAAATATAAAATAATCCATTCCATAATTGAGATAACCAAATCCTGTTTTCCTTTTTTTAGTCCATAGTTTAAATGATCGTCGAATGAGTTTAAATTAAATGGAGTGAGTTCATTTTGTTCAAAATAATATATTTCTGGATTCATTAATGCTCTTTCTAAATTCTTTAAAAATTCTATACTTTTGGTGATTTTATTTGAAACCTTTGGGATGAAACATTTCTTTGAAGCTTTTTTCAATAAGCCTTCAAAATGATGGATAACCTGAGGTTGACATAAGGCCAATTTAGATTATTATCGCTAAAAAGTAATCAAATGTAGAATTTAAAACTATTTCATATAATTGATTAGATTCTAGTTGAACTGATAAATATTTAACCATAAAGAGATACTTTTCTTTTTGTGGAGCTGCTTGTTTGATAGTCATTTTGTATAGTTTAATTAGGCTTTTGAACTTATATGAATATTGAAAATTTTTAATAACATCATAGATAGATAAGAAATCAATGGTTATGCCTATAGATTTTAAATACAGCTGCATTTTGTATATTTTATAATAGTTGATCGATCGCCATTCGGATAACTTCTTTTCAGAAACATAAGATTTAAATTGTTTTGTAATATCTTTTTGTCCTAATTTGAAAACTTGAATATATTGAATAAATGCTGGTGTATTGTTCATACCGAATATAAATTGAAGCCAGTATGGAGTAGAGCCAAACTGATTATCAATATCTTTGCAATAGCAAGGGAATGTTGTAAACAACTGTCTATATAGCTCTCTATTCTCTTTTGTATTTTTGGTGATTTTGCTGATAATATACTGAATTTCTTTAAAGTTTCTGATTATATAATTTCTGCTTTTTATTTTATCTCTAACGATTGAATCTGCATTATTGTAATTATCGAGTAAATACTTTAAGAAAATTAATTATCTTTATTATTATTATTATATAAATCTGTATTGCAATTATCTCTTTTTTTTCTACTGCCCATTTATACAATATAAAATAATAATAATCTTTTTTTATATTTAAAGAAAATAATAAATCGAAAAAATACAAATTATTATTAATAATCTTTTTTTAATTTTATAATTTTTTTTTTCCCAATTTTTTTTTTGTATTTTAGCTAATGAAAAAAATATTAAAGATTTATTTTTAGAAAAGATTTAAATAAAAAATATATCCATCTGTGCAACAATTTAATCAATATTGATTAAGAAAATAAACAAAGGTTTTATAAAGAGGAAAGAAATAATATATTTTAGTTTCCATTTGGTAGGAAAATATTAACCATAACTGATTACTTTATATATAATTAATTTTAAAAAAACCGGGTGGAACTACTTGGTCAAAATCATAACTTAATGTGAGTGTTGTAAGACTATTTGGTAATGTGCCGGGTAGAACAATTTGGTTAAAATCACTACCGAATGTGAGTGATGTGAGACTATTTGGTAATGTGCCGGGTAGAATTACTTGGTTAAAATGATCACCGAATGTGAGTGTTGTGAGACTATTTGGTAATGAGCCGGGAAGAATTACTTGGTTAAAATCATAACCGAATGTGAGTGTTGTAAGACTATTTGGTAATGTGCCGGGTGGAACTACTTGGTTAAAATCATCACCGAATGTGAGTGTTGTAAGACTATTTGGTAATGTGCCAGGTAGAAATACTTGGTTAAAATAATTACTGAATGTGAGTGTTGTGAGATTATTTGGTAATGAGCCGGGTGGGACTATTTGGTTAAAATAATAACCGAATGTGAGTGTTGTGAGATTATTTGGTAATGTCCCAGGTGGAACTACTTGGTTAAAATCATCACCGAATGTGAGTGTTGTGAGACTATATGGTAATGAGCCAGGTAGAACTTCTTGGTTAAAATAACCACCGAATGTGAGTGTTGTGAGACTATTTGGTAATGTGTAGGGTAGAATTACTTGATTAAAATAAAAACCGAATGTGAGTGTTGTGAGACTATTTGGTAATATGCCGGGTGGAACTACTTGGTTAAAAGCATCACCGAGTGTGAGTGTTGTGAGACTATTTGGTAATGAGCCGGGTAGAACTACTTGGTTAAAACTACGACCGAATGTGAGTGCTGTGAGACTATTTGGTAATGTGCCGGGTGGAACTACTTGGTTAAAATCATAACCGAATGTGAGTGTTGTGAGATTATTTGGTAATGTGCCAGGTAGAACAACTTGGTTAAAATAATAACCGAATGTGAGTGTTGTAAGACTATTTGGTAATGAGCCGGGTGGAACTACTTGGTTAAAATCTTTACCGAATGTGAGTGTTGTGAGACTATTTGGTAATGAGCCAGGTGGAACTACTTGTTTAAAATCACGACCGAATGTGAGTGTTGTGAGATTATTTGGTAATGTGTCGGGTAGAACTGCTTGGTTAAAATCATCGCCGAATGTGAGTGTTGTAAGACTATTTGGTAATGTGCAGGGTAGAACTACTTGGTTAAAACACTCACCGAATATGAGTGTTGTGAGATTATTTGGTAATGAGCCTGATAGAACTACTTGGTTAAAACGATAACCGAATGTGAGTGTTGTGAGATTATTTGGTAATGTGCTGGGTAGAATTACTTGGTTAAAAGCATCACCGAATGTAAGTGTTGTAAGACTATTTGGTAATGTGCTGGGTAGAATTACTTGGTTAAAATAATTACCAAACGTGAGTGTAGTAATTGTATTTGGTAAAGTTGTTGGAGTTAACATTTTATTAAAAGTGTACAAATATAAATCTGTCAAAAATGGTGGAAATTCATTTTTATCTGGTAGTGTATCACCATGCCATTCAAGTGATGTTATATATGATTTATCTTTTAACTGGTCATAACTTGATCTATCAAATTCTACAACATTATGTTCAATAAACTTTAAAATATGTTTATGAATTTCATTTCTTAAAAATATATTATTCCAAACTATATATAATAATCTATAATGAATAGTTAAAAAGAGAAAACACCAATTAATATGCTTTTAATTAATCGACTATTATTTATATTGTATTGTATTGTATTGTATTGTATTGTATTGTATTGTATTGTATTGTACTTACCTATCACTAATATTACTACTGTTTTTTAACTCTTCATTTACTTGAAAGTTAATTAGAGATGATAGTAGCTCATCCATTGTCAATATAAAATAAATAAAAATAATAAAAAAATATGAAATTAATATCTTGTAAAATATAAAAAAAATTCAAAAAATTCAAAAAAAAATTCACAATTTATCTTTAATATAAAAATAAAAATCCAAAATTTCGTTTTAAAAAAAAATAAATAAAAATTCATTAAATTTAAATTAAAGAAATTTTTTTGAAAAACACTGTGTGCAAATGAGGTAAATCTTATGTTGCAAGATTTGTCCATTTCTTCAGAGATATCCTAGGCAATGTGACTGGCTACCAAAGTTGATTTGAAGGTAAATCTTATTATGTTAGATTCTGGCACGTGTGTAACTTCACCCAAAAGAAAGAATGGATTCTTTGGGAACAACAAATAATGTTAGATATCTCGGATTCTAACATGTTATTAATAATATAACGTTGTATAAATTTTTTAATTTTTAATTTTTTAAAAATTTAAAAAAATTAATTTATTTAAAAATTTTTTTAAATTAATTTTTTAATTTTTAATTTTTAATTTACATTTCAAAAGAGTCTTTAATTTATTTGCCAACAGTTAAGGTATGAAGGTTTTATAATTTATATGTCTTATCTTTTAATATTATATATATAATAGCATCGAAAATTATTACAGTTATTTGAAACCTTCTAATTTTTGTTTATCAGGGTCGAAAAAGTTATTTAAAACTTCTGTTTTAGTAATTGTTTCAATAGTTAGGGGAGAATGTTCACAAAAAAATATCTGAGCATATGATCATTTAAAGACAAATTATTTATAGAAATAACATCTCTTTGAAAAGTCAATAGTTCCCAATTACAGTTTTTGTTTAGAGCATCTACAAGAAGTTTTTTTGAAATTCGATGCAGCTATCTCTATTGGCAAATGTTATTAGGTCTTTTTTGTAAATCCATTATGGCTGATAACTTTATTTTTTATTAATTTTAAATAAACCGCGTGGAACTACTTGGTTAAACCATAACCGAATGTGAGTGTTGTAAGACTATTTGATAATTTCTTTTATTTTTTAAAAAAAAATCTTTTTGATTAAAAAAAAATCATCACTTTATTTTTTGTTATCTTCATTTGTCATTATTCATATATATTTCTCAAACGACAACACCAATAACGGCACCGACAGAGATGGAAACTACGACCCAAAGCACCATAATTCCGATCCACAAAATCAAAATAATAAGAAAACTTGTGCTGAATCACAACCACCATACTCGGCACCAAATCTAAATGATCATACAAGGGAACAATCACATCATCACCAATCACCACCTTTATTCTTCGCACAAATTCAAATGTTAAGATTTGGTTTAAAAATCATACGGGGCAAAACAATCAATATAATCTACCATTTAAAGCACCATCACACTACCTATCCCATTCTCAAAAGGAATCTCGTTATGATTCCACAGGTGCCCCATCCACATCGCCATCATCAAAATCATCAAGATCCAAATACCCATCCCATTTTGAAAAGGAATCTCGTTATGATTCCACTGGTGCATCAAATTCATCAAGATCATCCAATATCCATCTCACAATGAAAAGGAATCTCGTTATGATTCCACCGGTGCCCCATCTACATCGCCATCATTTAGATCATCACCATCCTCATCACCATCTCACAATGAAAAGGAATATAGTTATGATTCCTCAAGAGCACCATCCTCATCAATATCATCGACTTTACTCGTTACGATTCCAGAAGAGAACCAAAATCTTCCAATTATAGGGTTTTAGAAATAAATATACCCAGTATTGATTTTAAGTAGTAAAATATTCATTTTATCCCTCATCACCAACAATATAAAATAAGTAAATATCTTTATTTTTTGCTAATATTATATATTAGTAATATATAAATTATTTATTAAGATTGTTTTATATTAATTATTAAATATAGATATTTCTTTTCTACAACAACCAAACCCATTATTATCTTAACCCAAAGATAAAGCCCCATTAATTTTTAGTCTCCCCAATACACTATCTGCATTTAGAATAAATAGAGAATTTTCAATTAGTAACAGTCAACATTTTAAAGTTTAATCACCATAAGTATTTTAATCATAATCTCTACCAAATTTTCTCTGGCCAAGTAAATATGGTAGAACATCAAATAGTATTAGGTGAAAAAATATTTAGTAGACCTTATCCAGTAAATAGTTTGTCTGGAAAAAATAATCTAGGAATTTAAATTAATTATTGTCAATCCAATTGATATGGAATCTAAACATGAAATGTTTACAATTTCCACACATTTTTGCTAAGCTATTATTCAATTAAAAAATGTATAAATTATTTTCAGCTCTATAAAGCTTCTCAAAATATTTTCAGTAATAGTATACTGAAACGTCAATGTTGTTATCATAAAATTTTTAAATAAAATAAAATCTAATTCTAAAAACAAAATAAATTTAAAATAAATTTAAAATAAATTTTTATTTAATTAAATTATATTAATTTTAAAATACGACTTAATTTTTTTTTTAAAAAAGATAAAAATAGGGAATAAAATTTAGCTAAGTTTGACAAAAAAAAAAAAAATTTCTAAGTTTCCCCCACTCCCACACCCACCCACTTGACTAATTTTTTCATTTTAAAAACTTAGAAACTTAAAAAAAAAAAAAAAAAACTTAGAATTGCATTATTTTTTGTATGAAAAAAATTTAAAATTCTTGTTCAATTTTATTTAATCATACCATTTTTGAAATATTTGAATAATTATAAATGACAGAGTTTTCGACAATATCTACTCTTGAAATGTTTGCCCATTCCCTTATTAACACACATTGTTCTATTCTTTCCCAACCCAAATTTGATCTGTTGTCTGTAACCAACAACTTAGCACCCGAAAATGTTCTTTCAATTTCAACGGACGAAGAAGCAACTGAAAGTACATTTCTTACAATTGAATATTATGTTGGATATTCAATACTATTTTCTTTCTAATATTTTATTGTATCATTTCTATGATCTAAACTTTCTTCTACACATAGTCAAGCTGTTTTGGGTTTTTTGAAATTACTTTTAGTGCATGGGACTAAAGCAACAGAGGTTTCGTTAGCACATTGATTAATGTTGTGATCTTGACCACAATTGAAACAAACTTTATTCTTCATTCGGAATGCAATCATGCCATTCTTCATTTCTTTTATTATTTCTTTTTTAAAGTTACTTTTGTTACTACTTAATAGGAGTTGTAAGTATTTTTGGATTTATTTTTACTTTGAAATATATGTATTTGTTTCTTTTTTTTCTTCAATAAGCATTTGAATTAAAGGTTCATCATAGTTTCTCTATACCCTCTCTTTGGAGAAGTGATAATCTAGAGTATTTATTGTATCATTTGAAAGATTGTTTTTTTCTCTATTTTTTTTTACTGCTAAACATTTACCATCTATTAAAAATAAGATATTAGTATATAATTTTTTAATCAATAAATTAAATAATAATATGTATACTTTACCATTTATAAAATGATATCTAATGCAATAGGGATGTTGATAGCTTTTTGTCTAGATCTTAAATTGAATTTCTTCTGGTAATAGGTCTTTTATTTGTTCCTTCCATTGATATTTAGTTATTAATATTAAAATATATTTATTTTTTATAATTTTAAATTTATTAATTTATATATATATTAATTATTTATTAATTTATTTTTTATTTTTTTAAAATATAATTATTTTTTATATTTTTTATATATATTAATAAATTTTGATATTGATATATAAATAAAAATTTTGAAGTATTTATAGAAAAAAAAATTATATTAAATTTATTTATTTTTAATTTTAAATATTGCGCTTAATTATATAACTGCTTTATTGTAATAAAATATATTTAAAAATCCTCTTAACATATTTATGTATATTAATAAAAAAAAAAAAAAATTTAAAAAAAAATTTAAAAAAAAAAAAAAAAGGGGGAAACAACCACACATTACTATATATTAATTGATTATGATTTAACTGTTTTTTTATTGATTTTTAAACACCTTTTAAATTAAAAACTTTTTTTTTTGTTTTTAAAACTTAGAAAAATAAAAAAAAAACTAAAACTTAGAAATTGACTTTAAAAATGGAACTAATTGACCCTGAACTTAGAAACCCCTTTTTTTCAAAAAATAAACTAAATCGCATACCCTAGATAAAAATAGATAATGAAAAATAAAAAAAAGATAAAAAAAGGATAATAATTTTTAAAATAATAAAATATTTTTAAAAAATAAAAATTTATAAATAATAAATGAAGTTTTTATAAGCAATAATAGATTTGATTTCTAAAATTATTATTTTTCTATTTTTTTTATTTTTTTTTTTTTATTTTTTTAATTAATCAAAAATAATACACCTGATACACAACAAATAATTTTCTATATAAATCATGAAACAAAAATAATATTTACAAATATAAAATATAATACATAAGAAAAAAATGAAATTTTGGATTTTGATTTTTAAAAATTTTGATATTTATAGTTTATTATTTTATAAATATTGATTAAGAAAATAAACAAAGGTTTTATAAAGAGGAAAGAAATAATATATTTTAGTTTCCATTTGGTAGGAAAATATTAATCATGGCTGATAACTTTATTTTTTATTAATTTTAAAAAAACCGGGTGGAACTACTTGGTTAAAATAAAAACCGAATGTGAGTGTTGTGAGACTATTTGGTAATGTGCCGGGTAGAACTACTTGGTTAAAAAACTCACCGAATGTGAGTGTTGTAAGACTATTTGGTAATGTGCCGGGTGGAACTACTTGGTTAAAATAACCACCGAATGTGAGTGTTGTAAGACTATTTGGTAATGTGCAGGGTAGAAATACTTGGTTAAAATCATCACCGAATGTGAGTGTTGTAAGACTATTTGGTAATGTGCCGGGTAGAACTACTTGGTTAAAACAATAACCGAATGTGAGTGTTGTGAGACTATTTGGTAATGTGCCGGGTAGAACTACTTGGTTAAAACATTGACCGAATGTGAGTGTTGTGAGATTATTTGGTAATGAGCCTGATAGAACTACTTGGTTAAAACAATGACCGAATGTGAGTGTAGTGAGACTATTTGGTAATGAGCCGGGAAGAATTACTTGGTTAAAATCATAACCGAATGTGAGTGTTGTAAGACTATTTGGTAATGAGCCAGGTAGAACTACTTGGTTAAAATAACGACCGAATGTGAGTGTTGTAAGACTATTTGGTAATGTGCCAGGTGGAACTACTTGGTTAAAATCATCACCTAATGTGAGTGTTGTAAGACTATTTGGTAATGTGCCAGGTAGAAATACTTGGTTAAAATCATTACCGAATGTGAGTGTTGTGAGATTATTTGGTAATGAGCCGGGTGGGACTATTTGGTTAAAATAATAACCGAATGTGAGTGTTGTGAGATTATTTGGTAATGTCCCAGGTGGAACTACTTGGTTAAAATCATCACCGAATGTGAGTGTTGTGAGACTATTTGGTAATGAGCCAGGTAGAACTTCTTGGTTAAAATCACGACCGAATCTGAGTGTAGTGAGACTATTTGGTAATGAGCCGGGAAGAATTACTTGGTTAAAATCATAACCGAATGTGAGTGTTGTAAGACTATTTGGCAATGAGCCAGGTAGAACTACTTGGTTAAAATAACCACCGAATGTGAGTGTTGTAAGACTATTTGGTAATGTGCCAGGTGGAACTACTTGGTTAAAACACTCACCGAATGTGAGTGTTGTGATATTATTTGGTAATGAGCCTGATAGAACTACTTGGTTAAAACGATAACCGAATGTGAGTGTTGTGAGATTATTTGGTAATGTGCCGGGTAGAATTACTTGGTTAAAAGCATCACCGAATGTAAGTGTTGTAAGACTATTTGGTAATGTGCTGGGTAGAATTACTTGGTTAAAATAATTACCAAACGTGAGTGTAGTAATTGTATTTGGTAAAGTTGTTGGAGTTAACATTTTATTAAAAGTGCACAAATATAAATCTGTCAAAAATGGTGGAAATTCATTTTTATCTGGTAGTGTATCACCATGCCATTCAAGTGATGTTATATATGATTTATCTTTTAACTGGTCATAACTTGATCTATTTAATTCTACAACATTATGTTCAATAAACTTTAAAATATGTTTATGAATTTCATTTCTTAAAAATATATTATTCCAAACAATATATAATAATCTATAATGAATAGTTAAAAAGAGAAAACACCAATTAATATGCTTTTAATTAATCGACTATTATATTATATTTATTGTATTGTATTGTATTGTATTGTAATGTATTGTATTGTATTGTATTGTATTGTATTGTATTGTATTGTACTTACCTATCACTAATATTACTACTGTTTTTTAACTCTTCATTTACTTGAAAGTTAATTAGAGATGATAGCAGCCCATCCATTGTCAATATAAAATAAATAAAATAAATAAAAAAATATGAAATTAATATCTTGTAAAATATAAAAAAAATTCAAAAAAAAATAAAAAAAATTCACAATTTATCTTTAATATAAAAATCCAAATTTTTAAAAATCAAAATCCAAAATTTCATTTTTTCTCATCTATTAATTTATTTTTGTAAATATATTATTTTTTATTTATATTTGATGATTTATAAATAGTTTTGTAGAGAATAATTATTTGTGTTTATAAGTGTTTAAATTATATTTTATATAGTTTTGTAGATAATATTATTTTTTTTAAATCATTCGATTTTTTTATTTATAAATCATTGTTATAAAAAAAAAAAAGAATTATAATTAAGATAATAATAAATCTCCAATTGTGTGTTATTATTTTGAATATTGGTAATGAACCCCTTGCAGCCGATACTCTTACTAAATCAATGAATCTGTGGTATTGGTGGAAACCCATTGATTTATCAGCTAGCATTGATTATAAGCAAATACTAATATTATCTACTTCTCCTAATATATAGTACTGACCAATTCTATACTTTTGGTGATTTTATTTGAAACCTTTGAGATGACACATTTCTTTTAAGCTTTTTTCTATAAGCTTTCAAAATGATGGATAACCTGAGGTTTGACAGATTATTTGTAGAAATATCATCCTTTTGAAAAGTCAATGGTTGCCAATTACAGTTTTTGTTAAGTGCATCTACAAGAAAGTTTTTTTGAAATTCGATGCAACTATCTCTATTGGCAAATGTTATTAGGTCTTTTTTGTGCATCCATTTATCTAATTTTCGATATGAAATAACTTCTCTGCCCTTGTTTTCTTTAAAATAAATATAATAGTTTATTGAGATATAGAGGTTAATATATAGATATAAAGATTTAAAGAAAATTAACAAAGGTTTTATAAAGAAGAAAGAAATAATATTTTTTAGTTTCAATAATAGCAAAAAAGTTTATTTAGTATTATTTAAGCATCCCACATAATAATCTTTTTATCTCTACCAACTATAACGAGCTGGTTGCCTCTCCAGATTAATTGAGCAACCTTATCGTTATGTTCTTGTGGGAAAACTCTCATTAAGGGGCTAGTTTCACCACTGGAGATTCTAATGGTATTATCATCATAGCAATTAATGTACCATCGTCGTAATAAAATACACAACGATTGAAATCTTTATGGCCTGCATTGATACATTAAATCTTGTTCTATATTTTGATTTTCTTGATTATTTTCATGGCTTCCTTGTTCAGTATTATGATTTTGTTCAAAAGTTTATTTCATTTTGATATCCTGGTTCATTGATATGTTGATGTAAATATTGATTATTTTGATTTACTTGATTTTCATATTTTGAAATTTCTGGTCTATATATTACTTGAAAACAATAAGTGCCAGGTGGAACTACTTGGTTAAAACCACCACCAAATGTGAGTTTTGAAAGACTATTTGGTATGGAAAATATTAATCATGACCGATTATTTTATTTAATAATAAAAAAAGAGTAACATAATATAAGATTTAAGGTATGTAAAAATATATGTATTAAACAGGGAATAAGCAGAGGGTAAAATCTTTAAAAGATTTTAAAGAAAATTAATAATTAGTTTGGGGTTTTGAATTTTTTGAGACAACTTTCAAGAGCGAGTACAGTACCTGTAATTGCGAGTCTGGGTATCATTACTCTCAAGAATTTCTTTTCAGCTACTGGTAACGGAAGTGTATTAATGCAGTCTTTAAACTTCATTATTGGAATGGATGTTGCATCTCTTGTATTTGGGTTTAATGTATAATTAAAATGTTTGGCCATTATCAGAGTATTTCAAATCGATTAATAGTGATATGATAAGATGTATACTCAAACTATGACCGAACAAAGTAAACATTTGATAATTAATCTAGCAAAATGGCTTCAATAATCAGACAACACACAAATTCATTATTATACAACAAGGTGCTAAATTGGTTATTTTGGGTTTTTTTTTAATTTTTTTTGTATATTAAATTTTTTTTTTAATATTATTATTCATTGTAACATCAATGTTATTATTTCTAATCCCTAAATAACAATTAACAAAAAATACAACTTTACATTATATTGTATGATATCTTTTTAAAACATTATCTAAGGAATTTCCTGTTTAAATTTATATCTTAAAATATTGCTTGTCGAAAATCTTTTAATTTTTGAAAATACATTTTGAATTTTATTTTGTTGTTTAATATCGTATTTTTACCACCTACTTCAATAACACAATATCATTTTACAAACACCTGAAGGAAAGCCAATCTGCAATACCTTTCCACTTTTTGGACAACAAAAAACCAATAAGGTTAAAGCTGATTTACTTTATTTACAACTATAAAATAAATTTCTAATATCTTTATTAATTGGTTGCTAATTTGTTATTTCAAACCATTAAAAAAACAATAATATATAATAATATTTTTAAATTATCTAGATTTAAAAATATTTTATTTTTCTTAAAAATTTAATAAAACTGTTAAATTAATAAGGAATTTTCATATAGATAATATGAATTAATGGTATGTACAGTTATAGTTTAGTGATTAGAAATAATCAAATAGGTTACAATGAATAATTATAAAAAAATTATTGAAAAAAAACTGTAGATACTCCAAGAATTTTAAGACATTGTTTCACCTTTGGCAAAAGATATTTTTAAAAGTTATTTTAATAATAGACTTGATAATAGCAATAAAATAGAATTCATGTACCATTAAAATCATATGAGTGCAACCACAGTGGTCGTAGATGGCTCGGAAAAACAAATTAGAATACCAATTGATAATGAAAAGCAATTCTTTAAGATATAATTCTAAACATTAAGGAACTTTTTATTTTGAAATATTATCAAAATATTATGATATAGTGTATAGGTGCATTTTTAATTATTTGTTATTCCAGAAATTAGAAATAATAACATCGAGGACAATGAATTATTAATTAAATAGTTAAAAAAAAAAATTATTACATATAAAAAAAAATTAAAAAAATTAAAAAAAACCCAAAAAACCAAATTACCAAAAAATTTATATGTAAAAAAAAAAAAAAAATTTTCAGTTTTTTCATCCACTGTGGTAACATTGACCTAAAAAAATCAAATATCCAAACACTGAGAGTGACTTTTCTTTTTGTTATTCAGTAATTTGTTGATTAATGGTTCTAATTTACACAATTTTTTTTCTAAATCTAAAAGTTTTTGTTTTAATTCATCATTTTCCTTTTGATCAAATTTCATTTTTATTAAATGTAAAAGCATTTTATTTTTTAGAAGAAAGTAGTGAAGAGGAATATTTAAAAAGTTTAAATTAAATCCAAAAAAAAATTGATATGTTTAAATATCGATTCTAAGGATTGTCATGGAATACACATCACTGGTTAAAATTAAATATTTGTTAAATTTTAATTATTTTAGTATGTTATTATTAAAATATAAAAAGAATACTCAAATCATATAGTGCGATTGTGGCAAACTTATAATTGAGACTTTCTGACAATGAAAAAATTTTAACCCATAAAAAAAAAAATTATTTAAAAAAAAAAAATAACTTTCGCGTGATTAAAATTAAAATAGAAATAAGGTATCATTTTTTTTATTTTATAATTTAGATTAATTTATTTAAAATTAATTTTTTTTTTTTTATTTTTACTAAAATTGTTTTTCTTATTTTTTTAATATATCGTTAATATATTTAAAAACAACTTTCCTTTTTAATAGCTATGGATTTGATAATTTTTATTTATTTAAATTTTTAAATAATTTTTTTAATTAAATTTTAATTATATTTCTAAAAAAAGAAAATAAAAAAGATTTTAATAAAATAATTTATTTTTTATAAAATTAAATTTAAATTATTTTTTTTTTTTTTTTTTTTTATAAATTAAATTAAATTTTTTTTTTTTTAAAGTATTTCTAATTATTCCTTGTTTGTTTACTAGAGTTAAATATATTTAATGATATAGTTAATTTAGTTTTAATTTGTGTTTTATAGAATTATAAAAAAAAAAAAAAATAATTTAAATTTAAAATAAAATAATATAATATGAATACAATAAAATATAAATATTTGGTTTTGGTATTATTGGCTTTATTTTCATTTTGTAAGTTTAATAAAAAAAAAAAAAATTAAATAAAAATTAAAAAAAAAAAAAAAAAAAAAAAAATACTAATTTTTTAAAAAAATTATAGTAAATGTAAATATTGCTGATGATAGTGCAATAAAGGTAACAGCTTTAACAACAACACCGGCAACAACAGCTACCCCAACTAGTGGAAAATGTTCAGGTATTACTGCCAGTTTTACATTATCAGAAAAACCATCAGCAACCCCTGAAGTAACATTTGCAGGTGTTTCCTCTGATAGTGCAACAACTGTAGTAGCAGATACTACAGATACAACTGGAACAAAATATACTGTAACAGGTATTGTTTTGGACGAAGACAGTTCAATTACTGGAGCCACATTTAAAATTGCTACCACTACTCTAAGTTTAGATACTGGTGTAACCGTTCCAGCTTTAAAATGTTCAGCTTCAACTGATGATACTGCTCCAAAGATTACCGCAATTTCTGTAAACAAAGCTACTGATGCTGCAGATCCAACCACTGTTGATGACCAAAAGAAACCATATTGTGAAGGTATTGTTGTTACAGTAACTCTTGACAAACTCCTTAGTGAGATTAAACCAGATAGTATTGATCTTGTTCCAAAATATTCAGGAGAACCATCAGGTGCAACTGCAGGCTCAATTTCTGTTCGTCAAGATTCAATGGACAAACCAGTTTATCAATACACAATCAATGTTTTAGCTGGTAGTACTCTTAAAGATTTATCATTTATTTATCAAGAGAAAACCACTGTAACCCCTATTACTACTATTGACTTTACTTGCACTGAAGGAGAAACCCCAACCGGTGAAGCACCAACCAAAGTTACTACATTAACAACAACCAATGATTTTGCTGTAGCCACTAAAGGTTTATGTAGTCAAGTTAGTATCGAGTTCACCCTCGACCAAGTTGCAACCCCAACAGATCTTTCAATTAAATCAGCAAGCATTGATACAACCACAAATGCAATTAAAATTACCCAAACAGACGCAACCAAACCAAACTATGTAGCCGACTTTGATGTCAAAGAAGGTACAAATCTTGACGATCTCACAATTTCATATTTAACCACTGAATTAACTTTACCAACAACCAAATTAACTTTTGAATGTAAAAAAGAAGGTTCAGCAGATAGTTCAAAAGATGGATCCTCATCTGAATCATCACTTATCCCAATTAATATTGTTTTAATATTATCATCATTGTTTTTATATATTGTTTTATTTAATTAAAACAATATAGAAAACTAAAAAAAAAAAAAAAAACAAATAAAATTAAAAATAAAAATAAAAAATTTAGATTTTAAAAATAAAATTTTTTTATTACTCTTTATTTCTTTTAAAACAATAAACCTTTTATTTTATTAATTTGACCTTTTAATAATTTTAATATTAAATTTTTTTGGATATAATGTCAAAGATAACTTTTCAATTTCTTGAATTTTTTTACCATCGATAGATTCGAATCTATATTTTAAAATTAAATTTGAAATTAATAAATAAATTTCATCTAAAGCAATTTGATTTCCAACACAATTTCTTTGGCCAATTCCTAAATAAAAGTTATAAGAAATAGAAGTTAATATTTTAATATTTTAAAAAAATTAAAAAATATAAATATTTACCAAATATTAAAAATGAATCATTTTCAATTTTTGAATCAATAAATCTTTCGGGGTAAAAGCTTTTTGAGTATTTAAAGCAGTTTTCATTGTATGCTATTCCTTTGAAATTTATAAGCAGCTGTGAACCCATTGGAATAAAATACTTATTATCAATAACTACATTTCGAGTGCATTCATGTGGTAAACCAAATGGTGCTACTGGGTGAATTCTTAATGTTTCTTTGATGAATGCAACTAGTAATGGTGTTTCTAATTTATCTTGAACTTTGATGGTTTGTTTATCGAGATTTTTAAGTTCGCTATAAATTTTACTTTGGTATTCAGGACGATTGATTAAATTTAATAAAATCCATTCGATTGCGGTAGAGCTTGTTTCAGTTCCAGCTAAAAAGAAATCTAAGCAAGTTGTTAAGATACTTTGTACATCGCTTTCGGTTGGTTTGTCCTTGCCATACTCATAGATGAGTGATTCTAATAAATCCTTTGGCTTGCTTTTAACTTCATTTCCTTCGAATGACATTTCACTTAAATGTTGCTGATACTTGCTGTTAATAAAACTGAAAATCTTTGGGAATAAAGTATCTGTTTTTTTTAAATATTGAAAATATAATGGCTGCAATACACTGATAAAGTCAATTAAAGTTGATGCTGAAAATACCTTGAAAATTTCTTTAATTGTTCTAAAAAAGAATTTTAACTCTTTAGAATCTTCTTCATTTTCGTTTGAAAACTTGATATCTTCATTGAAGATAAACTTGTACATGATAGAAATTGTGTATCTTTGAATAAGGAATCTTGGTTTTTCTAAAATTATATATTCATTTTCATCTGCACCAGATGTATTGAATTCTTTAAATCTGTTGTCGACCATTGTCATAAACTCTGATACTTTTTGGTTTAAAAAGTCATAGAGTGTTTTATTTGATGACTTTCTTAATGCTCTTGATACGATATCTCTGTTTCTATCCCAATAGTCACCGTTTCCTGTAGTAGTACCATGATAGTTATTACCAAATGCTAACTTTGCAGAGAAGGGTCTATCTTTAAAAGCTGAAAAATTTTCGATTAACATTTCTCTAATTAATTTAGGATCACTAACAATTACTGAATATTTATCACCCATCCACATTCTGAATATATGTTTATACTGTTGAGAATATTCAGTTAATTTTAATTGAGGCGATTTGGTTCCAAATTGATGTAAATTACCTAAAATTGGTAATGGAAAAGGACCTTTTAATTTTAATTTATGATTATCATAATTGAAAAACTTTAATTGACCATCAAAAAAAAAATTAGTAAACACAAATTTAATTTATCATTTTAAAAAAAAATATAATTACCTTATAATAATAATAAATTATAAAAAATATTATTAAAGATATAAAAATAAATAATAAATTCATCTTTGTAATAAATTTAAAAATGATCCAAAAAAAAAAAAAAATTAATTAAATTTATTTTTTTAAATTAATTTAAAAAAATAAAATCTAAAAAAAAAAAAAAAATTTATGAGGATGGGAAAGCCATATTTTTTAAATAAAAACAAAAAATCTTATTAATTTTTAACCCCTGAAGTATGGAATGCAAAATTTTATAAATAATAAAAAAACCACTTTTTCAATTTTTTAAAAAAAAAAAAGGATCTCATTCTAACAATTTAAGGGCCAAGGGTTAATATATTTTATTAATTATTTCTTTTAACCATTTTAATTCTTTTAAAACCTTTTGGATTTAAAGTTAAAGATAGCTTTTCTATTTCTGGTAATGGTTTACCATCAACTGATTCAAACCTATAATTTAAAATTAAATTTGAAATTAAACAATATATTTCTTCTTGGGAAAGTAATTGACCTGGACAATTTCTTGGACCCAAACCTATAGTGTAATGTAAAGTGTGTTAGTTTTAAATAATTATTAATATACTAAAACATTAATGTAAGTATACTTACCAAAAGGCATATAGAATTCATTTTCTTTTTTATTATTTATAAATCTTTCTGGGTTGAATGTTTTTGCATCTTTAAATAAACTTTCATTATAAGCAATACCTCTAAAGTTTATTAATATTTGAGCACCTTTTGGAAAGAAATATTGATTATCAATGATTATATCATCAGTTGCGGTATGAGGTAAACCAAATGGAACACCTGGGAATAGTCTTGAGGTTTCTTTAATGAAACTGTTTAAAAGAGGTGTATCAATTTTATCTTGAGCTTTGATTTCTGGTTTATTTAATGATTTAATTTCATTATATATTCTCCATTGTATGTCTTGATGATTGATGAGCTTTAAAGTTAACCATTCTAGAGTGGAGGCAGTTGTATCTGTTCCAGCTAAAAAGAAATCGAGTGATGAGGTCAATATACTTTGTACTTCGCTATTTGTGGGATTATCTTTACCATATTCATAAATTAAATGTTCCAACAAATGCTTTGAACTCTTTCTATTCACTTCATCATTTTCATCAAACTTCATTGTCTTTAATTGATCTTGATATTTGTTGTAGATATACTTGAAATAGCTTGGGAAGGTTTTGTTTTTGTAGGTTAAGTATTTAAAATATAATGGCTGTAAAACTCTGATAAAATCTATAATATGCACATTTGAAAATATTTTAAAGATATCTTTGATTTTGATTAATATTTCCTTTAGTTGTTTTACATTCTCTTCGTCATCTGAAAAGCTTAAATTCTCATTAAAGATAAATTTGTACATGATTGAAATTGTGTATCTTTGGTAGTAGAATCTAGGTTTATTTAAAATGATGAATTTCTCTTTTGTTTTTTTATCTATATTATCTGAATCTATAAACTTTTCTTCAATCATACTTAGATAATCTGCAACTTTAATATTCACAAAGTCATAGATTTCTTTATTGTTTGATTTTCTTAATGCCCGAGATACCACATCTCTATTATTGTCCCAATATGCCCCACATCCCATTGATGTACCATGATAATTATTACCAAATTGAATTTTAGCACTTAGTGGTCTATCTTTAAAATTTTCAAAATTATCTACAAATACTTCTCTTAAAATTTTAGGATCACTAATTACCACTGTGTACATATCACCCATCCACATACGATAAATATGATTAAACTTTAGTGATAAATTTGTAAAAACATTAATTGGTAAATCTCCACCTGCTTGATGTAAGTTTCCTAATAATGGTAATGGTTTTGGACCCTTTATACTTTTTTCATGTTTATCTGGATTAAATATTAACTGATTTAAATAAAGTAAATAAAAAAAATTAGTATTTAAAATAAAAACTAATGTTTAAAAAAAAAAGAAATTACCTGACTTCTGACTATATAAATAGTTATAACTATTATTATACATATAATAGTAATCATTTTTTAAAGGTAACATATATTGTTAATATTAAATTAAAAAAATATTAAATAGTTTTTTTTTTTTAATTATTTAATTATTTAATTATTTAATTATTTAATTATTTAATATATCCACTTAACTATTATTTATTGTTAAACTTGTTTTAACTTTAAAAAGTTATAAAGATATCTAAAAAATAATTTAATTAAAATGTATTAATAAAAAAAAGTGGTTGTGTTAATCTTTTAAAAATTTAGATTTACCAAAAAATGAAAATAGATATGTGTTAAATAAAAAAACTACAAAAATATTTATATATATAATTAAACTAATATCTAATAACAAAACAATTACAAAAAATATCCTCTATTATAAATAAAAATACACGATTATTGATCTTTTAGGTGAGAATTTTTTTTTTTTTTTTAAAATATTATTTATTTACATATATTTTGTAAGATTTTTATTCCAATATATTGAAAACTATTTATTATTATATTTTAACTATTTAAATTTATATATTTATACTTTTTTTATTTCTATTATTATTATTATTATTATTATAACTATGTATTATTTAAACAACAATTGTAATTTGATCTCCATTATCATTTAAACCAACAAATGGATAATATTTACTATTTTCATTAAATTGAGTTTCGAATGGTGTACCTAATAAGCTGTTATTTTTATATAAATGTAAAGCCAAAGTTTTTGAGGCGGTTAACTCTAAAACGATTTTAATTTTATCACCAGTTGTAAAAGTTTCACCAAATTGGAATGATTTCAAATTTTGACCATCCTCCTCTTGAGCTTCATTTTTAAATCCTTTGAATAAATAAGTTTTATTTGATGATGGATCAGTGATACCAACTTCAATAAATCCATGAGTGAAACCAACTTGAACTGTCCATTCTACTGAGGTTTGATTATTATCGAATGAAATATAATTATCTGCTAAAATTCTGACTGGGGGGGGATCATCCCCTCTAACTCTTTCTTTTCTAGTTGCTGTTAAATCACCATTTGATAACTCAATTGGTTTTTCTTCTTCTTTTGAAAATCTGGTTTTATCAATTAAATTATTAATATTCCATTTAAATTTAAGTTCTATTTAATTTAATAAATATAAAAAAAAAAAAAAAAAAAAAAAAAAAAAAATTAATATTTTATTTATTTGTATTTATCTGTAGTTATTTATATTTATTTATTTACCTTGGGTAGTCATTATTTATATGTGTGATGATTTTATATTTTTTAATAATTATTTAAAAATGAAATATTTTTTTTTTATTATTTAAAAAATAATTTTATTTTAAATTTTATAAAAATAAAAATAAAAAAAAATTTAAAAAAATTAAAAAAAAAAAAAAATATTTTTCTATTTTTTTAGTAAAACTTTGGATAAAATTATAGAAATATAATTTCAACTAAATTATTTATTATTTTTCAGAGAAATATATTATAAAATATTAAATTATGGAAAATGATGATGTAGACGTTGGAGATTTATTTCTTAATAAGTCATATGTGCAAAAGACCATAGACTATTTTGGTGTTTCAATTAAATTAAATACATTAGATTCCGCATCAAGTGTGTATATATAAAAATATAAAAAAAAAAAAAAAATACTGGTGGTCTTGAAGAGAAAAATACTAATTATTTATTGCATTTTTTTTATTTTTCATTTTTTTATTTTTTTTATTTTTTTATATTTTTATTTTTAGCTGACTTTGATTTAACTGGTCAAACTATTTGGATATCAGCACAGGTTTTATCACAATTTATTATAAAGAATATAGAGGAATATAAAGATAAAAAAGTTTTAGAGGTGGGATCGGGTGTGGGTGTTTGTGGGTTATTTTTAGCAAAATTGGGATGTAACGATATTACACTTACAGACAACAATGAAATCGTGTTGGAACTATTGGATAGAAATTGTATTGAATCCACTCAAGATGGATATGGATGCAAGTGTATGAAATTAGATTGGGGTGATAAAACCGATATAGAGAATTGTTTAGTTAGCACCAGCGACTCGAATGGATATGACGTTATTATGGGCTCCGATATTGTTTATTGGAGAATTGGCATCGAACCATTGTTCATCACCGTATCACAACTATTAAAGCAAAACGACAACTCAAGGTTCATAATTTGTTATCAGTCAAGAGCATCGCAGACCGATGCCTATCTTTTAGAGACTGCAAAAAAATATGGTTTCGAATACGAATTTAAACCACTGGACTTTTTGGATAAATCCTTATTGACAATTCAAGACGACTCAACCATAAATATCATCAGTTTAATAATTTTCAAAAGAATAAAAAACAATAACTAAAATAATTAATTATATTAATTAATTGGAAACAAATCAAATAAAATTGCTTTATTCGTTTTTTTTTTTTATTTTTTAATTTTAATTTTTTTTTTATTATTTTTTATTATTTTTTTTTAATTTTTAATTTTTAAATTTATTTTTTTTAATTTTTTTTTCATTTTTTTTTTAAACAAAACGAGACATCTTTTAATATAAATATATATACACATAAAATAACAATATGGGTAAACATGCACAATTAGTTATGGGTCCAGCAGGTAGTGGAAAAGTAATATACATATATACAGCTTATTACGCAATATTGTCATATATACTAACATATTAAAAACTACAGTCTACATATTGCGATACAATGAGAAAATATTGCGAAGAAATTAAGAGATCAGTACATGTTGTAAATTTAGATCCAGCAGCAGAGGTATTTGAATATCCAGTTTCAATCGATATCAAAAATTTAGTTACAGTAGACGAAGTTATGGATGAATTACAGTATGGTCCAAATGGAGGTTTAGTATATGCAATGGAATATCTAATAGAGAATATGGATTGGTTATCAGAAGAATTGGGCGATTATGAAGATGATTATTTAATAATAGATTGTCCAGGTCAAATAGAGTTATACAGTCATATTCCAGTAATGAGATCATTGGTAGATCATTTACAACAATTGGGTTATAGAGTATGTGCTGTATTTTTAGTAGATTCTCAATTCATTTTAGATAACTGTAAATTTATTAGTGGCGCTCTTATGTGTCTCTCTGCAATGGTCCGTTTAGAAATACCTCATATTAATGTTTTAACCAAAGTGGATGTTTTAAAAAGTTCAGATCAATATAGAGAAATTGAAAAGTAATTATTTATTTATTTATTTATGAATTTTATTTCTTTTCATAATACTAATTGTTCATTATTTATTTTAAGGTTTTTAGATTTAGAAGTTCATAATTTAGTAGAGGAATTAAATTTAGAAACTCATAATAGGTATCATAAAATGAATAAACCAATAGGTTCATTGGTATGTTCAAAAAAAAAAAAAAAAAAAAAAAAAAAAAAAATTTTAAGAAAATAAAAAACATTTATTAATCTTTTAAATTATATTTCAAACAGCTTGAAGATTTTAGTTTAGTAGGTTTTTTACCATTGGATATAACCGATCAAGAAAGTTTAAATGTTTTATTACAACATATTGATAACTCCATTCAATATGGCGAGGATTTAGAACCTCAAGATTTAAAATCAGATTTTCCAGATGAAGATGAAGATGGTATCGAAGATATGTTGGGTTATTAATATATCAATATAAAATCATCACAATAAAAATCACAATATACCAAATATAATTTAAATAACAGATAATGTTTTTTTTATTTTATTTATTTATTTATTTATAATAACTTTTTTTTTTTAATAATTTATTTTATTAAACAATTACAACTTCTACAGGAATTGTTATATTTGATGCACTATCATTTATAACATTTAATTCGATATCTCCACCACAAATATTATTACTTTTATCTTCATTTTTATCTATTATATCATTTTGGACTTTATTATTATTATTATTATCATTATTGATATTGTTTAAAATTTCTTTAAAAGATTCATTACAACTATTTTCTATTGCTGGATTTACTATATTGGAAAGTTCATGGTCCTTTTTCATTTCTTTTATTAATGCTTCTTTATCGACATCTATTGTTTTATAATATATTACATTTTTAAATTTTAAATTACTATGGATGGATTTATAGTGTAATGACGAAAAGAAGAATAATACTGATAAAATTGAAATAAAAATCTTTTTTATTTTTTTTAATTTATTGCTATCGCCTACATAATAAATAAATGATGACCCGCTATTATTAATACTGACTTCACTGTTAAATGTTTCATATTTGTACAAGTTCACCAAAACCTTTTTTTTATACTCTTCAACAATCTAATAAAAAATATTATATTAATATGAATACTTTTTTAAAAAATTAATTTTATCATCAAATAATTTATAAAAATCTTACAGAAGGTAAAATACTATTAGATTTAATTGAAATATTTATATTTGATAGTATAACATGAATACTATCATTGTTTACAATGATATCATTTTCCACTGGTATTGTGGATATTGGGGTACTATCTTGCATTTCGATCGGTATTGATAATGAGTGTGTGGGTCTCGCTAAAATATCTTTACTTAAAATATAACTACATTTATTTTTTTCATCTGATTTTGTTACTGCAATAATATCTTTTCCCAATAAATTATACTTTGAGAAACTTGTTTTATCTAAATTAAATAGTATTGGCCACATGGATATAATTAATATTTGAAATATTACTGCAGTTGTTATAAATTCGAATATCCCAGCAATCGCTATTATAATATAATACTATAAAAAACTATATTAATATAAATGTATATATAAATAAGTTATAAATAATTAATTACCAATTTCCAATGATCTCTTATTATAATCATTGCAACAATTATTAATACTAATACAGCTTGCACTAAATTAAATATCTTCATTAACCTATATCTTTTTATAAACAAATGCTTTATATATGAAATCGTAGCTATAGGTTCCAACTCTTGCTCTATGATTTGATTTTGATCCATTTCTATTACTTCTAAATGCTTTATTTTAAATATTAATAATAATTATAGTTTATATTATAATCTAAAGAAAAAAAG
>NW_003519450.1:73043-77492 GCF_000190715.1 Dictyostelium purpureum | reverse complement strand
CATTATATTCAATTGTAAGAAATGTACTTTCAGTTGCTTCTTCGTCCGTTGAAATTGAAAGAACATTTTCGGGTGCTAAATTGTTGGTTACAGACAACAGATCAAATTTGGGTTGGGAAAGAATAGAACAATGTGTGTTATTAAGGGAATGGGCAAACATTTCAAGAGTAGATATTGTCGAAAACTCTGTCATTTATAATTATTCAAATATTTCAAAAATGGTATGATTAAATAAAATTTTACAAGAATTTTAAACTTTTTTCATAAAAAAAAATAATGTAATTCTAAGTTTTTTTTTTTTTTTTCTAAGTTTCTAAGTTTTTAAAATGAAAAAATTAGTCAAGTGGGTGGGTGTGGGAGTGGGGGAAACTCAGAAATTTTTTTTTTTTTAGTCAAACTTAGCTAAATTTTCGTCCCTATCTTTTTTGCTTTACTTTTAAACTTGATCAATTGCTCTGTGAAGCCAAGATCTTGATCATATATGATTTCGTTTGGATCGTAATTTTCATCGGTGTCAAAATGAATATGATCATATTCTTTAATGTTTTCTTTTTGGAACTCTTCTTGAATGATTTTATTTTTAGTATTTTTGTTATTGTTATTGTTATTATTATTGCTACTATTTTTTTTTCTAATTATTGAATTTATAAAAATGGTAACTACATCTTTACCAATAATTATAAATAGTCTAATAAAGTCTTCTATTAGAATGCCTAAACAAAGAATTGAAACTAATAATATACCAATCATTATTGAATAGATTGAATAATAAATTAAATAAAAAATGAATTTGATAGGTGAGAATACTGTATATAAAAACATGGAAAAAACTAAAAAAGCTATTAATTCCACTATTTTTTTATTCATTTTGATTATTATTTCTAATGTAGTTATATTATAATTTAAAAAAAATTTTATTATTATTTTTGTAGTTATTAATATTAAAATTTTATAAATGATTATTAAAAAAAAAAAAAATATTGATAATAATGAAAAAAAATAATTTATAAAAAATATTAAAAAACTAAATTATGTGTCAGTAGGGGTAACAAAAATTTAAAAAAAAAATATATTTAAAAAAAATAAAAAAAATTAAAAAAATAAAAAAACTAATAGTGAACATTTTAAAAAAAAGTGTCAATGATCAAATTTTATAGTTTCCATTTATAGGTTTAAAATAAAATTTTAATTTTAAATAAAAAAAGAACTTTTATTAAATAAATAAATAAATAAAAAAATAAATAAATAAAAAATATATTTTTTTTAAATTTCGATATATACTTCAATTAATGAGTGTAAAACCATTTCGTATTGTTTAACAGATTTGATTGTTCTAAAACTATCATGTGACTATTATCTTTTTTTTTACAAATACAAAATCCGTCAAATTTTTTCTTTTTTTTTTTTTTTTATTTTTTTATTTTTTTATTTTTTTTATTTTTTTATTATTGCCATATGTCACATTCTTTTACAAAATTAGTATTTTGGAATCATTAGAAACCGATATTTTTTTAAAAAAATTTTTTAAAAAAACCTGGTAAAAGATATTTTTATAAAAAAATATATTTTGATGTCAAATTTAGGATTTTCGATTATAATAAAAATAAAGATTAAAACTGGTTAAAAAAATAATATTTCAAGTAAATAAAAAAAAAGTATAAATAGAAAAAAAACTTTATTTAAAGTATTAAAAAATAAAAAATAAAAACAAATAATAAATATTAACAATAAACTATTTTATTATTTATCAATTCTTCTTATCTAAAATGAAATTATTACTATCTTTAATTTTAATTGTTGCTTTATCAAGTTCTTTCATCAATGCTTTCAAGATGCCATCCAAAGGCATTAAAGATGTTGATTGTGCCTCCAAGATTTCTAGTTTAAGTGGATATAACACTTGGTTTGATGTAGTATCAGCAAATGGGGTATATCAAAATGGGGACCAAGAGGGACAGGCTTCATTTTATGAATCTGGTTATGTCTCTGTAGACTACGATAACAATCAAGTACATGTCATGTTTGGCCTTAATATCGATGGCAATGATGTAGTAGGTAAAACTTGGTTATATTCAAAAAATGTAATTATCCAAACATATAATTTAAAAAAAAAACAATGTTCTAATGTTTTTTTTAAAATAGCAAACCCAATATGTAATAGTTGATGGTCAAACTTGTATTAAAGTCCCATTTACCTCAGGAATTCCAGTAACTAATGAGTTTACTAAAGTTGGTGAAATTAATCTTGGTATGATCAATACCCAAATCCTCCAACCAGCAGCCTCAGACTCACTAACAATTCAAGAAATTTTTGTTGAAACTCAATATTGTTCACCAATAGCTTCTAAAATCGCCAATGCCCCAAATAAAACACCAGGTTCTACAATAATGAATTTCTACAATTACCAAAACACTGTTGCCCCAGCAGATTTTGTATTGCCAGCCGAATGTTCTGATTTAAATTCAATCAAACTCTCATCTCACAAGTTAATTAAACCATACCCAAAGTTCTTAACTCAATTGTTTTAAATTACAATTAAAAAATTATTTAAAATATTAATATTTTTAAAAATTTTATTTAATATTTTTATTTAATCATTTAAAGAATTATAATGTTTTTTCTCTTTTTAAAAGCTCTCTCATATTGAGAATATAAATGGATGTGTTTTTATTTTAAACCAAATTTAGATTTGTTGTTTTTTTAAATTATTTATATTATTTTTTTTTAAAAATTAAACTAATTTTAATAATTATAACAAATTTTTTTTTTTTTTTTTTAATTGTAGCGAAGTATTTGGTAATACTAAAAATTATGGAAGTGGGGATTGGAATGAGTCTAAAGAAGAGTTTGCTAAGCATAGTGATAGATTTAATCTTGACATAAAAAACTATTATCGATAAACCAAACCGAAGTCTTAAACCTATTTTAGTTTCTTTTATTTCTTTTTATAATCTAAGAAATTCCATTTTTTGTTTCATATTCTTTAACTTTAAAACTTGTTGCAGATAATTCATCGAAATCAATTTCTTCTGAACCTTTGCAGTTTGGAGCATTTTTTACACTCTTTGTAGCATTTGTTACTTTATGTTGTGATATCAGATTTACAAGCGGAACCAAGTTGAGGGGTAGCGGCAGTGACAGCTTTAGAGTTTACATACATTTTCAGTCCCACAGACAATTTCTTGAATTTACGAAGCTTTATTGATGATATCAACCTCTACTGAAGGATAAAATATAATGAATAAAGTGATAAATAAAAAAATTAATAAAAAATAAAAAATATTTTTATAAACAAAAAATTTAATTTTTTAGAATAATTTTAAATTAATTTATGTTTAATAAAATAATTATAATTTTAAATTGATTTAATGAATTAATTAATTAATCTTTTTTTTTTTTCAAATCTTTAAATGTAAAAGTTTACCTATGTATTTTGGATATCAATAGAGAGAGAATTTAATGAAATTTTTAAATCAAACAAATAGATTTAATTAATATTTTCAATCTAAAATTTTATGAAAAAGATAAGGTTGAAACTATTCTATAGAATTAAATTCATTAGTTATAAATTATAATAATTTATTATAAAAAAGACAATTGTTTTTTTGTTTTTTTTTATTTTTTTTTAATTGTTTTATTAATTTTTTTTTTTTTTTATTCATTAAAAATTATTGCTTTCACACCACACATATAATTTTTCATCCATCAGCTTCATATTTTTTTACAATCGCTTTCATTTAAAATAATATATTGTTTTTTATATCTTTATATTTCTTTTTATTTGTAAATAATAATTATTTTTTTTATTTGTATATAATTTATATCTTTAATATTTTTATATAATTTATAAATAATTGTTTATTTTTGTAAAAAAAAATGGATTATTTTTTATTTTTGTATATTTTTTTATTTTTAGTTTGTGCCATTGGTTTTTATTCAACTTTTCGTTTTGGTAAATTATTTACCAAAAAAAGCATCACCCAAGAAGAGAGTTGGGAAAAAGACGACCACCAACTCGATGACTCTGACCAATTGGATGATTTGGTAAATTCATTTGGAAGTCTAAGTGTTCTAACAAGTGAAGAAGAAATGGAAAATAAACAACTTATAGAACAATATTCAAATCTTCTCCAACACTTCGATAATACCCTAGATGAATGTAGTAATAAACTAGATCAACAATTAAAAGTTTTAGAGTCTTTAAAAAAAAAATAATTTTGGTTGATATCAACCGTTAGATCTCTTATAGACACGGGTGCATTGAAATACTTTTAAAAACCTTTAAATATAAGTAAGTAAATAAAAACATTATCAAAAACATCAAATCTATTTAGAAATGGGATTCGTTGAATAAAAAAGGAAAATATATGAATTACTAACACAAATAAATTTCTGTTTTAGAATCCGAATCATGTATTTCTGTTTTAGAATCCGAATCATGTATTTCT
>NW_003519450.1:0-72943 GCF_000190715.1 Dictyostelium purpureum | reverse complement strand
TGAGTACTTCATTATATTTTTTATTTGATTTATAATTTCATTTCTTATTTTCTATTTCTTTTGTATAATTTTCTATTATCTTTTCTATATCTATTTAAATTTCATTCCTTGTTCTTTCAAAAAATCCACATCAGCATTTTTAGGTATTTCCTTGTTTTCTTTAAATTTCTCTTTCAATTGATTTAATTTCGGTAATATTGTCGTCTTTGACTGACCAGTTAAAAACTCATTCTCTAAAGTTTTAATTGCCTCATCTCTATCTTTTTAATTTTATTACTCTTAGCATTATAACAACAACCTTTTTGAATCACTACTTGTCCTCTTGAATTTACTTTGATTTTTCAAACAGTTGCTATTATAAATGATGTGCTGATATTTAAACAATTTTCAATCTTCCCAAAACTTTGATGTTGATGAATATTTATTTTTTCTATTACATTCGACCACCATCACTGGTTCTACCTTTTTCAACACATTCTCTTTGAGCCAATGTCGCAGCACCAAAGTTGAATAATAAAATTAACAAATAAAATAATAAAAATTATTAAATAAAAAGGACATAATATAATTGAAAACAAAAATAATTTAATAAAGGTGAAGTTGAATAATGGAATAGCTTCAAAAATAAATAAACAAAATATTAAAAAAATTAACAATGAATAATAAAATTAACAAATAAAATAATTATAATTAATTTAAAAATTTATTTTATTTTTACTGGATATCAATCGAGAGAGAATTTAATGAAAATTTTTAAATCAAATAAATAGATTTAATTAATTTATCAATCTTTCTATTGAATGATTAGTTATATATTAAAATAATATAAAACTCATACAATTATAAACAATTGTTTTTTTATTTAATTTTATTTTTTTTATTTTTTAAATGTTTTAAAAATTTTTTATTTTTTTTCAATTTTAAAAAATGGCTTATTAAATTTTTTTTTTTTTTATTAAAAATTATAGTTTCTTCCCACATACATATAGTTTATAATCCATCAGCTTCATTTTTTTACAATCAATTATATTTAATAACAGTCATTATTTTTTTTTCACTTGTACATATTCCTTTTTTTTTTTTTTTTTGTAAATAATTTATATATATTTATATTTTTTGTTTTGTATTTATTAAATGCTATTAAATTTTAATATTTTATTGTTTGATATATTTAATTATTAATTGTATGTAGGTAAAGAAAAAAAAAAAAAATAATGAAATTTAAAAATTAAAAAAAAAAAATTCATACAATAAAAAAAAAGAAATTAAATATGAAATAAATTAAAATATAAAAAATAAATACAAAAAAAAATTTTAAACTAGAAAGAACTGTTTTGAAAATTCTAATTTTTTTATAATATAAAGAAAAAATTAAAAAAAATAATTATAAAGTAATTATTTAGCTTATATCTTTTTTTTATATTGATCATTGATCATTTTTTTTATTTGATTTCGATTTTTTACAAAATTTTCTTTAAAATGATATCCAAAACATTATACAAACTTTTTTATTTAAAAAATGATTTTTAAAAAAAAAAAAAAAATTTATTAATTAATTGATTTTTTATCATTATATGATGAATACAACTGAATTTAAATTAATAATTATTATATACAACAATTATTGTTACAGTTCTTTTTTCTTTTTTTTCTTTTGCATTATCTATTTATCTTTGGTAAATAAGATGAAATTTAATGAAATAAGCTATTAGAATACCAATTTCTTTGAAACTTTTTTCCTTTTCTTCAACAATATATTCTAATTGTAGGATATT
The DNA here is from genome assembly GCF_000190715.1 of Dictyostelium purpureum. Lineage (NCBI taxonomy): Eukaryota > Evosea > Eumycetozoa > Dictyosteliales > Dictyosteliaceae > Dictyostelium > Dictyostelium purpureum. The sequence goes on along the minus strand of NW_003519450.1, from coordinate 71,168 downwards.
GGAATATAGGAGGTGAGTAAAAGAAGGAGAGGGAAAATTTCTAAAGCATAAAATATAATAGAATTAAATGGGGATTCCATTTCCTTATTATTTTATTATTATGATTGTGCTTTAAAAATAATTGGTTATTATTATTATTATTATGATTGGGTGTTATAAATAATTTATTTTTTAAAATGTTTTATTATAACTAAAGATGAAAACAATACAATAATTTCTATTGGAACAATTTTTAAATTAGAAAGAAAAAGAAGCTAACATCTTTGTTTATAACTATAAGAAATTTGTAAAAAATGAAGAAAACCATAATTGTGAAACTATACTTTCTTTTTCAATAAAATATTATTTATTTTATTTATTTTATTTATTTTATTATATGTAAAAAGATTATTAAATGATGTATTTTAAAAAAAATAACAACAACTTTATAAAAACAATATTTTTAATCCATTTTATATCAATGATAGTAATTTCAGTTTATTATTATTATTTTTTTTTATAAAATTAATTATAATAAAATAATATAATTATATAAATGAAATATTTAAAAGGAGATGTGTTTAATTAATTAAAACATATCAATTTTTTTTTTTTTAATTTTTTTTTTAATTTTTTTTATTAGAAAATTTGATCTTTTAAATAAAAACCCAATATGGAGATCACTCCAATGTAAAACATTTTTAAGTTTAAGATGCAAGAATTATCTCAAAAAAAAAAAAAATGAGGTAAATATATGAATGGGCAATACAATTTAGTGACTGGGTTGTGGAAAAGGGTAATTTTTGTATATGAAATTTAATTGATGAAGTTCAGAGTTATTTTACATTAAATTTAAATATATTTAAAAAAAAATATAAAAAATAATATAAAAAATAAAAATTATCATCAATGATAGAAATTTAAAAAAAATTTAATTTTTTTTTATAAATTTTTTTTTTCGACGAAACTTTTCGAAGCAGAATGTCTGCTATTTGAGTCCAGAATGTTGCTGCTTTAGTAGATTCTATTAAAACTCCTCTACTTGTAATCTATAAATTATTTATATTTTTTTTACACCAAGATATTAAATCTACCTTCAGTATTTTATATTGCTTATGGTACTTGTTTAATACTTAAATGAGTTTTACCACACCCTATACAATTTGGGCACAGTATTTTTTTTTATAAAAGTGAATTTAATTTAAAGCAAATTTTTTTTTTTTTTTTTTTTTTAAAAGTGAAGATAATTAAAAGCAAATGCTTTAAATTAATCAGTAAAAATTTAAAGCAAATGCTTTAAATTTTTTTAAAAAAGGCACGGTAACGTCAATTTGTGTGATTCGGAAAACCTGCGAAGAAGATTAGAAAATTATCACCAAAATATTATCGCCAATATTCTCCGGAAAGATAATACAATACTTAAATGCTGGTTCTACTGAGACTCGAACTCAGATTACGGGATTCAAAGTCCCGGGTGCTAACCAATTACACTATAAAACCTCAGATGTAATTTTGAGATTTAAGGAAAATTTTCATGTAAATTTTTTAATATTTAACAAAAATTAAAATATTTTAATCTTTTGTGTTTCCTTTTGCCCTCAACACTCAAATTGAATGGTTTGTAAAAAGTTATTTAATTCAAACCAATTCATAATACAAAATAAATATTAAAAAAAAAAGTAAATATTTGTATTAAAAAAAATTATATTTATTTTATTAATTTTGAAAAACTTAATTTTAAAACATCTTTTTCCTCTTTAATATTTTTATCGAAAAGTTTGTAGAGTTCCCTAATATTACCCTCAGATAAATCATTTGCTTTAATTATTGGTTCTATACCAAAATATGATTTTAATATTAATGGTAAACCATATTCCATGAAAGTTGGGCTTGCGCTAATATTGTTTCGATTGTTTAAATAGAAATGAATGAAATCCAATGGATGCTCTAAATTTTCTGTGCTAACTAAATGTTGATAAAATCTTTCTGAATGTATGTATAAGGTATTTGGATTTGAACTTTTGAATTCAGACTCTCTAAACTGAGTAAATTTGAATAAATACACATTATCCTGAAGGAATTTTTTGGATGCAACTCTATAGAGTGAAAAGTTTGAAAAATATGAGGTGACCTTTTCGAGATTTGTTGTATAAAAGTCTTCTAAATTGTTCATTTCTGTATCATCTCTAAAAATATTTTCAATTGAATAAGGAGATCTTGAATTTTGATCGAAATGAGTGAATTTAGTTAAAATCCAGTCATAATAAGGATAAGCGAAAGCACTGTAATGGTCCAAACGAATACTTGAAAATTTTGAAATGTTTTTAAGCTCATCCTTATCATTTTGTTTAAAGTCTTTAAATACTAAGTTGTACCAATCTTCTAAAGTTGCTTTTTCACCAAATTGTTCTCTAACAATTCTCCATAGAATTTCTCTAACCTTTAATCTTGCCTCGCTTAAGAAGAAACAATCTACAAAATGTTTATCTTTGAACCCTCTTAACTCAATACCTGGGATTTGTGATTCTAAACTCGAAAATAAATATTCTCTATGACTATTTGGAAGTGTGTTTTCTCTAAGCCAATCGTCATATTTTAAATTGTACCAATCCTTTGACGAGTTAATGTTATATCTTGAAGTAACTTTTTTAATAAAGTCTTCATAATGTGGCCTTGTTTTTAATCTGGTGTTAAGTGCTTTAAACATTAAAACATTAATTGTTGGATCAAAGGATTTGATCTTTGAAAAAGGATCCTTTAAACGAGCTGAGACTTTGAAAAATGGGTTTGATTCAACTTCAACTTGATAAACATTGTTGCTAAACTTTAAAGCTTTGTTCTTTTCTTCCTCTGATTCGAAATAAATACCCTTCAATAATTGCTCTTTTGTAACCTTATTTCTTCTAGATATCTCTTGTAGTTTTTGTTGTACTGTTTCTGGATCATCAGGTTGTTGCTGATGTTCCTCTGTTGGTTGTTGCTCCTCTTTTCCTTCACTGTATTTATATTTTAAATGTCTCTTCAATAACATTTCTTTTGTAAAAACATTTTTAGAATAAGTCTGATATATAACAGGAGGGAATATATTTTTTAAAATATTACTCGGTATAGTTTTAATAAAGTCCTCTAAATCTGTTTCGCCTGATAATAATTTGATTTTTTCATCATTTAAATAACCTGAATCCTTTAAACGTTTGGTTTTAATATAAACTAGTAAATCCTTTGTTCTTTTGAAAGTTGGGAATATCCAAGGATGATTAGGATATAACTCTAGTAAACAAAGCTCCAAAGAACCACCATAATTCTGTAAAACCCTATCCAAAAGATATTTGTTAATTATAGAATTATCAATCTTTAACCAATCATTAAGTGATTTAAAACCTAAGTATCTATATTAATTATTATAAATTAATTTATTATTAATTAGTAAATTGTAAAAAAAAAAAAGCTTTATAAAAAATGAAAAAATACTTTGAAAGAAAATTAAATAAATAAAGTTGACTTTGTTTTTTTTCAAATGAAAACATGCTTGTTAATTCAATATCACTCTCTATGAAATGGACTGGAGTTTTTGCAATTCTAGCGTAATAAAGAATTTTAACATCTGATTTCTCTGAAAGTAATTCGATATATGGTTTGAAATATTGGGCTTTTGTCATATTTTGATCATAAAAAATTTTAATTCTTCCCCTGTTCTTTTGAAAAACTGTGGGCATAGATACAAGCATCTTATCTGATTCTTTTTTGGTTTCAAAATCGAATATATCGTATTTTCCAACCAATAAGGGTTGTTTAACTCTGAGCTCCTCTAGTTTTCTTTCTTCCTCCTTTTTAATTTCCTCTTCCGCTAATCTTTGTTTTTCAATAAGCTTTTGTTCAGCTATACTAAAGCTCATCATATAATTAACTAATTGGACATAACTTTTTGTGCCAACAAATTCTTGAATTGCCTGATAGTTTTTTTTTCCAAATTTTTCCTAAAATATTATTGTTATATTAATTTTTGACATTGAATGAAATTATATGTAAATTCAAAAATGAATATAAATCTTACCATTCCAGTCTTTACAAGCTCTTTTTCTGCCTCACTCCAACCTTTGATTGTAGCCACTCTTTCTTTCTTTGGACTTTGTTCTTTTGAGCCCACTTTATTTAATAAGCCATCTTGAGATGGAGGTATCGCTATATCATTTTTTGATGATTTTGAAAATGATTTAATATTATAATATTGTTCTTTTAATATTGATAATCTATATTTTGTAATACCACTACTATTTAGTTTTAACATCTATATAAATTATTAATATAAAGCAATATGCAAAAAAATAAATTTAAAAAAAATAAAAAAAAAAATGCGAAAGCTTTAAAATAAAAAGAAAAAATTTAAAAAAAATAAAATAAAAATTTTATTTTTTTTTATTTTTTTAATTTTAATTTTTTTAAAAATTTTATTTTTTTTTATTTTTTTAATTTTAATTTTTTTTCGTTAATATTAACCAAGCTTTTCATTCCCACACCCCACACCCCAAATTTAATTTTATAAAAGATTAAACAGATCAATCATCATCAAATGTCATTTAAATATACACTAGCAATAATCAAACCCGATATTTTAGTTAAACAAAACCAAAAAATTCCAAAAATATTAGAATTAATCGAAAGCAAATTTATAATACACGAAAAGAAACAATTAAACCTAACTATCGAGCAAGCTGAACAATTCTATAGCGATCATAGAGGAAGATTCTTTTATGAACGATTAGTTTCATTTATGACAAGAGGTCCTATCATACCTTTAATTCTATCAGACAAATCAATAACTGATCATGATAAAACCAGTTCAAGTATTAAAAGCTGGAGAGATTTTATAGGTCCAACTCACAGAGATAAAGCAAGGGAAGTAGATTGTTTAAGGGGTACTTTTGGTTCATCCGATACTAGAAATGCTTTTCATGGATCAGGTTCAGAAGAGGAAGCCATAAAAGAAATACTTTTCTTTTTTCCAAATTTTATAAAAGAAAAAAAAAATTAAAAAGAGAAAAAAAAAATTTTTATCATTATTATGGTTGTTGTATAAAAAACAACCATAATAATAATGATAAAAAATTTTAAAAGAGAACTAAAATTTTTTTATCATTATTATTGTTGTTGTAAAGGTTGTTGTGTAAAAAACAACAATAATAATAAAAATTAAATTGTGCACTTAAGATTCCAAAACAACTTGATGAAATAAAATGAGATTAACCCTTAGATGTGTTAGTTTCTGTTGTTTAAATCCCACTCTTAACACAACCCCTTCATGTAAAAAAAAAAAAATTTATTATTTTCTTATTTTTATTCACAAACACCACTTCAAAAAATAACATCAACATCAACAAAACAATTACGAATATAATTTTTTTTTAAAATATTTTTTATTTTTTATTACAATTAAATAAACACATTTTATTTTTATAGCAATGTTATATTTTTCATATATTTTCGAAACATTATTTCTTTTTTTTTTATATTAAAGTTATTATTTTTTTTTTCTATATATATTTTCTTTAAAAACTTTATAAAAAACATTAAATAAAATTTTACTGATTAATTTAAAGTATTTGCTTTTAATTATCTTTACTTATAAAAAAAAAGCTCGAACCTCAGTTTTGCAGTGTAAAATTCATACTCGGTTTTTTTTGCAGAACAAAATCTTCACTTTTAAAAAAAAAAAATTTGTAGAACAATCCAACTAAACTACTTTCAAATAGTGGTATTAATAAATTCTATTTTTAATTAAATTAGTTACAACAAAATAAATAAACAAATAAATATTCGACTAATTTTCCATTAAACAATTGAAACTGATTTATCTATATTTAATTTTGATGATGTTGCTGCAAAAATTATTAAAGTACCAAATTAAGTTGATCATTGTTATGAACCATTGATGATGAATCATCTGCAAAACCTTGAAATTTTTTCCAACTTCTCTATAAAAAAAATAAATAAAATTGCCAAATTTATTTTATCATTTATTATTGCATATAAATTATTTATTTTTTGTAATATTAATATATTGTATATGTATTTTTTTTTAAATAAAACTTATAAAAATTAAATAACTGAAACATAATTATAAATTTAAGGTTAAAATAATTCAAAGAAATATAAAATTTATAAAAAGAAATTTATTATTAAAAATTTTAATCGATTTATTTAGATATTAAAATAATAAAACAAATAATGATGAGAATAAACCTAAAATAAATAAGGATGAAACTAATTGTGATGAGCTATTTTCACTTTCTGATTCACTTCCTGAACCACTTGAAGTGGAGTTGGTTTCACCATTGAAGGCACCTTCAGCACAAATATTATCAAAAGCAAAATCAGGGGTTGGTGGAGTATTAACATTAGTTGAGGTAGATGGGTTTACAATAGCAATAACACCTTGGAGAATACGAGCACCACCGACATTAGAGTCACCTAAATCACGTGAAGCGTGAACAGCAAATCCACGACCATAAACACCTTGAATACTTATATAATTAGTAGTAAAGTTATAATAAGCATTTTTGTAAGCTGAATCAAAAGCACAGATATTACCTAATTAATTTAAAAAAATTTAAATTTAAAAAAATTAGTAGTTGTAAATAAAATTTAACTGTATTATTATTCTTATTTAATGTTATTATTATTGATTTTATTTCATACCTAAATCACCATAATGACGAGTATTACTATTTTGAAGAGTTGATGGTAATGAATGAGTTTGTCCAGTAGTTGCCCAATGACCACCAAGAGCAGAACCATTAGTTGAAAGTTGTCCAAAAGAATGAATGTGGAAACCATGGGCCTCTTTGCCTAAACCATTTATTTTTGAAGTAACTTGAACGCCACCTTCTACTTTTACAAAAGAAACCTGACCAGTAATAGCATCATTTGAACTTGAAGTTGTTTGTAAAACAGCAATAGCATTAACAGATAAAGCTGGAGCACTAGCTTTATTTACACCGATAAGGGACTCTGGTCTTGTAGTATCATTTCCGTAACCAATGACACAAGAGGCAATAACGGAAGTTACAGATTGAACAGATGATTGAACAGAAAGTCTGGCTAAATTATTTGGACACACAGATCCATTGTAGAAGACAATTGATCTACCAATAATTGAATTTTCGCCACTTAAAAGTGGTAATTGGTATGAAAATGAACTGGAAACTGCACCATTATACATATAAATATCATATAAAGCGCCAGCCATTGAATCTTGAAAACCTGGGCAAGATTTTTCGACATTTGCTGGGTTAAATACACCACCTAAGTTTGATACTGGATAACCATAAGTTTGAATTGAAACACCATAATCTCCATCCAAAAGGCCATTAATTGAGGAAAATTCAAATAAGAATTTAGTATTTGACTAAAAATTTATAATAAATTTATGAGTTAATAATTATTTTATAATTATTTATATATTTATAGTACTTACTTCTATGTCTAAATCTTTATAAATTTGAATACTACCATTAATTGATGGTGAGTTTTTATCTACTGGTACCATATTACAAATGGCATATTCGTAATCAGCAAAAACAATTGCTGATTTTAATAAAAATAAAATTATTAATAATGGAATAAATCTCATTTTTTATTTATTTGTATAAGTTATAATAAATATGAAAATAATTAAATTTGAAAAAAAAGAGTTATAAATAATTTAAAAAAAAAAATTTTAAAATAATTTAAAAAAATTTTAACATAAATTTAGATATTTAGTGGTTATTTGAAAAAAAAAATTTTAAAAGAAAAAAGAGGTTGGAAATCGATTTTTGATTACTTTGATTATCATATCATTTTATTATTATTGTAATTTTTTTTCATTATTTAATACTATATATTTTTTTTTTAGATTTTCGGGATTTTGAATAATTTTATAAAAAAAAAAAAAAATAATTAAAAAAAAAAAATTGTTTTGATTGTAAATTTTGGTTTTGGAAATAATAAAAAATTAAATTAAATAAATAAATTTTATTAGATGATTTTTTTTTGTCCTTTTAATTTTGAAAGGGTAAAAAATATATTATATGATTTAATTCAGATTGGCCCATTAATAACGAAAATAAAAACATTAATAACCATCTACCCTAAAAAAAAAAAAAAGCAAAAGATAATTAAAATTTTATTTGCTAATATTTTCTTTTATTTAATTGCTTTTTCAACCATTTTTTATTGATACTTTTTTAATAAACAATAGTCATTCTTAAGAGGAAACTTGATCAAAGCGTTTGGTTTAATTTTTAAAAAATTTCTTCCTATTCAAGTTTGGGCCGCCATATGCATCAGAATTGATTCGTATTGGTAAAATGCAATCCAGAAGAAATCATCCTGCTAAAAATAAAAACCCTTTGGTTTAATCCTTTTTTTTATTGTTAATCCCCCCTTTCCCAGAAAAGAGGGAAAAAAAAAACTGTCCCCCCAAAAAAAAAAAAAAAAAAAAAAAAAAAAACTCTCTCCAATTATTTTTATAATTACTAAAATACAATTTGCAACTAAAAAACCATTGCATTCCATTTAGTTTATTCTTTAATTTTATACTGCAATTACACACCTTAGATTCTAGCTTGGGCAGCACATGCATTGGAATTGATTTCGCATTGATTAAAACTTCAAAAGCAATCCAGAAGAAACCATCAATACTCCATGATGGGCTGGGTGATTAAAAGTCAAAAAGAAGTTTACTCTGATTTCATGCCACACACCAGTGGTGTCTAAACTATTTCTTCTGGTTGGGGTTTCGATTAAGCATCAAACTATTTTTTTTTTTTTTTTTTTTTTTTTAAAAGTGAAGATAATTAAAAGCAAATGCTAGATAATAAAAGCAAGGGTCGCTGCTAACAGTTGGATAGGTTCGAGCGCTGTTTAATTGTCACGGAGCAGAAAAGCAAAAAAAATAAAAAAATTGAAAAATTAAAAAAGAATTCGCCCAAAGGGGGGCTCGAACCCCCGACCACAAGGTTAAAAGCCTTGCGCTCTACCGACTGAGCTATCTGGGCAATTTGTTGTTTGTTTAAAAAAACTGCATTCAATCATTTTTAATCGACTGCTTACAAAAAAAAAATCATTTTTAATAAATAATAATTTAAAATAGATAAATTATTATGTTATTCTCTCTTTAATTGGATCACATAATATTCGCCAAGGTCATGTTCTAGGTGTAAAAATTGAACCTGAGCCATTAGATAATTTGAAATGTCTACCAGCTTGATTAATTGGACACCCTCAATATAATCTGTTCTGCATTTTTAAAATGGGGGGTAGGATGAAAAAAAGAATTTTCAACAGGTTGTGGAACTATAACCTATCTATTATAATATATTGGTTCCAGAAATATTAGCTTTTCTAATTATTTTTAAATTTTTAAATGGATTTGATTTATTAACTATCACTCATATATTAAAAATATAATTTAATCAAATGTTTAACATACAATTACACATTTTTTATATTTTTTCTTTTTTTTTAAATTTTTTTTTTTTTCATTATAATTTTTAAATTATTGTATTGTTTTTATTTTTATAAAATCAATTTAAAATCAAATAATATATTTAATTAAAATGCTTAATTTAAATAAAGAAAGGTAAAAACTTAATTAAAACTGAAAATACCAACAAAAAAAATTATTTTTTTTTGAATTAAAATAAAATAAAATTTTATTAAACAGTTTATTATTTTTTATTTTTTTTTTATTTTTTTGTTTTTTATAAAAATTAAAAAAAAAAAAATTCGTAAATTTTTAAAAAAAAAAAAAAAAAAAAAAAATTGTGACCCATAAGCTGGATGGGTAATTTATAGAGTCTTATGTAATTTTTCTTCATATGAACTGTTTAAATGATCGCTTTTACCGTTGATGCAACCTTCATGATGCATTGAAAAATAAGTTGACCAAGACAAAAACTCTTAAAGTGACCAATATCACCCCTTGGCTTTCATTTCCTTTAAGTTGAGGCTTCTCATAAAGAGGACACATTAAAATTAATAATAATTAAAAAAAAAAAAAAAAAATCTGTTCGGAAAATATATTTTCTTTTTTTTATATGTAGCTGCTTCTGTATGTAGGAAATGTGTTTAATTGAAGATATGGTCTGTATAAATAAATTGCTTATTTGCCCAAAAAAAAAAATAAAATTTATAATTAAATATCTATTTCTCAAAAAATTTAAAAATAAAATTAAATAAAATGATCATTTTATAATAAAAACATTTATTGATTGAATTATTTGAAATATTTCTTTTTTTTTTTTTTTTTTTTTTTTTTTTTATTTTATTTTTTATAGAAACATCAAAATGAAAAATATGAAAAATTAAATTTTATTGTAATATGTGAGGTAACAAAAACCAAGTTTACCGAGTGTTTTTTTTTTTCTTTTTTTTTTTTTATTTTATTTTAAAATTTAACATTTTATATTTAATAATAAAATATAAATATAAATAATTAATATAATAATATTTTTTTTACTTTTATTTATTAATAAAAAAATAAATAAAATAATAAATTAAATAAATAAAATAAACCATATTTAATCACTATATATATTTTATATATAAATATCATTATTTATTTAATTTTTGTAATAAGTAATTGTTTAACCTTATATTCACAAATTACACTTATAACAATATATTTTTTATCGAATTTATAAATCTTTGTGTATATATATATTGCATTACTATATATATATAATAAATATATAAAAAAATAAAAAAAAATAAAAAAAAAAATATTTTTTTTTAAAAAAATTTTTTAAAATTTTTTTTATTATTTTTATTATTTTTTTAAATTTTTTATTTTTTAATATTTTTTTAATTTTTTTGTATATATTATTTAATTAAAAAATAATAATTTTTTTCTCTTTAAATAAAATTAAATAAATAAATTAATCAGTATATTCATTATAATAAATAAATTTAAAGATTTTTTTTTTCATTTTATATATTTTATTTATTTATTTATTTTTTTAAAATTTTTAAAAATTTAAAATTCAAACAAATCAAACACATAAACAACACAATTATAGTTATAATAATAATAGTAATTGTAATAATATAATAATAATAAATAAAGATAATAAAATATTTTATTATAATTTTTAATTATAATTATAATAAATAGTAATAATATTATATATTTTAAAGATATAAAAAATTAATATAAATAAACTAAAAAAGGAAAAAAAAATTATACAACATAAATAAATATTTTTTTTTTTTAAAAAAAAAACAGAACCAATAATTTGTATACATATTATAATATATATATAAATAAATAATCAATCAATCAATCAATCAATCAATCAATATTAGTATATAATGGTTAGAAATACTAGGACAAGTAGTAGTGGAAGTAATGAATCAGAATCATCATCACACAGCAATACATCGTCTCTAGGTGGCGTTGGAGGAGGTACCACTAGTGGTAGCGGTATATCGACCAATGTTACAATGAATAATACAAGCACAAGTAATACAAGTACGGGAAGTATTGGTGGCTCAATAAGTAATCATCACAATAAAGTTTTACCAGCAGATCATATAATGTTCAAACTGTTAGGAGATTTTAAAGAACACACAAAGGTTAAAATAGAGATTTTTATTAGAGATGATAAAATTAGATTGGAGGATTTCTTTGAGGGTCCGGAATCAAAAACATTTCATCAAGTTTTAGAGGGTTTAACTGAGGTTTCAAAATATTTTTTAAATTTAATAACATCAGCATTATTAAATTGGAGATCAACACAACATTTAATTCCATCGAAGAGTAGTTCAAAACCAAAAATGTATGTATTTTAAAATTAATAAAAAAAAAAAAAAAAAAAAAAAAAAAAAAAAATCTAAATAATCTAAATAATCTTTTATTAACATCATTAATTTAATTATTAATAAAGGGATGACTCAGTTACGAAAAAAGATGTGACACCTATTGTTGATGAAAGATATAAATTAATTGTAGATTATATTTTTTGTACCACTATTTCATGCATACTTAATTCATTAACTAAAGATAATTTAACTGATGCAATGGGTATTCAAATCGAATCAATGTGCTTTGAATCATTTAAAGTCGAGAAAAGAATTTCAACAAATTCAAGTCCAATGATAATACCTGATTTATGTGCTTCAATTTTAGGTCAATTATCAAAATATAGATTAAGAAGTGTTTCAAGTAGATTTTTTAAAGAGTTTCAATTATGTTTAACATCAAATGCATTAAAAAACAAAACTTTTCAAATTTTACAAGGTATTAGGTTTTTAAAAGTTAAAGTAAGTAAAAAAAAAATTATCCCGAACTAGTTTTGATTTAAAATTAAAATTTTTTTTTTTTTCATTAAATATTAATTTTTTTATTTTTATTAAAAGATTTCATCAGTATCAAAATTAAAACAATCACAAGAGTTTATAAATAATTATTTAGAATTTTTTAAAAATAATAGAATTAAAGGTGATTTAAGAAGAGCCATCTCCGAAATTTTAGCTAGTATTTTAAGACCATTAACTGAAGAAAAATTCAAACCAGAGTTATCTTACACTGAATGGATATCAACAATTAAAGAGTTATATGAATTTATTAATAAAAAAACTAAAAAAACTAAAGATGTTTTGGTAAGTATTATTATTTATTGTTTTTTTTTAATATTTTTATGTTAATTATTTATTTTTTTTATTTAATTTTAGACATCATTTCCATTATTATCAATTTTATTATGTTGCCTAGATAAAGAATCATTTTTAAAACAATTTTGGCAGTTAATGGATAATTTCATAAAATGTAAAGATAAAACAATTAGACCATATGCATTAGAGGCATCACAGTATTTATTAGAATGTTATTTAACAAAGTATTCCGAACAACCAGAAGAGGTTTATGAAAGACTTCATCAATTAGTCAGTCATATATTCCCAAATGGACATTCGAAGAAATTGACAATGTCGGCATCGGACCCACTTGATGTATTTGTAGATATTATATGTGTAATCGCTGGTAGTAGAATCGATTTTGCATTTGAAAAGATCATTTTCGATTTACTTCGTGGTGGTGAACAAAAAGATTTGTATATTAGTAATCCCGAGCGTATGATTGTTGGTCTTCGTGCTGTAATGATGATTGATCAACAAGGTACAAACCCGTTAACACCAAAGATGTTGTCTTTTAGTAATAGTCCAAATCAATCCCCTTCAGCTTCTCCATTACCTGATCCATTGGTCTCTGGTAGTCACAAGGCTAGAGCAGTTAGACGTCAACGTTATGGTACTTTAAATACTAAGAAGGTAGCCCCAACTTCATTGATTGAGCCTTATTTAAAGAATTTATCGATTTTATTATCTCAAATTCTTTTATCATTGGATAGTACTTTTGGTTTTCTTTTAACTTCAAATCAAACCAAGCCATTGGGTGAGCTTTTGGAGAAGATGCGTCCACCAGGTTATTCTTGTCTCGAGCTTTTAAAGATTGCCGTTTCAGTTATACCCATTGCATTCCCAAATAAAATCGTACCACAAGATTTGGTCGTTATGCTTTCGAAATTTTTAATTCATATGGATAGAGGTGTAAGCGAAAAAGCTTCTATTGTACTTACTCAATTAATGGCTGCACGTCCTGATATTCGTCCACAAATTATTTATGGTCTAGGTAGATTTGCTCTTTATCTTTCAGATAAGCAAAGCAATTTAATCGCAGTAGTTTTGGAAAAGAAAAGAGAGTTATTGGATCTTTGGGCTAGATTTAAAACCAATAAATTCTCGTTAGCTGCAAATGAGGAGTTTGAAGAATTAAGATTTAGAGCGGACCATGGCGAAAATATACCTGATATCTCTTATGTAGAAGCCGTAGCCTTAACTTTTCTTTGTAGTTCAAATGGTAGAAATAGAAAGCTTTGTTTACATATTTTAGATTCAATTCGTTCAGTTCACGAATCATTTTTAATGGCAAAAGAAGATGACGATATAGAAATATCCACTTATTTGAAAGATATTATCGATGAAAATGGTTGTGAGTATCTTTATAGACATGCTCAAAATTATTATTTTAGCAATATAGGTCAAATCAATAGCAATGGTAGTAATAGCAACAACGGTAGTGTTGTAAACACAAGTACAGTTAATGTTGGCGGTGTAGTTATTGATGTCGTAAATAAGAATGTTTCTAATACAATTGGTGCAATAACATCTGCATCATCATCTCAACAACAACCAGAAAATAAATATAAAAGACAAAAATCACCTCAAGATTTCGAGAGAATGGCTGAGAGTGAATCAAAAGAAGATCAAATACTTTGGAGCTGTTGCTTAGCCGATATTATTAAAGCTGGTTGCGAGCTTTGCCCCAAAACTATAGGAAAATCTACAGATTTAGTTTTACAAAGAATTAAACCCATTCAACCTGATGAAAGTCAAAAAGCTCAATCAGTAACACCGGAACAAGAACAACTTTGGATTTGGTGGAGAAATTATATAATACTAGCTTGTGCAACAATTCAAGTTACTGACAATACATTTTTGGATATCAAAAAGAAACAAACAACCAATGACTCACAAGATCATCAATATCCAGTATCAGCCAGAGAGTTATTTAATTTAATTGTACCATATTTAAAGAGTATGGATAGATTTTTTGCAGAGTCATCATTGGCCGCTTTGGAAAAAACAAATTCATATGTACTTGAGGTTTTATTTGATGTATTAAAGCCATTAGAAAACGAATTACATGGTTTACGTAAAACTAAAAAGAAAACCGATGTCATTAAATCGGTTATTGGTATCCGTAGACATTGCTTAGAGTCATTAAAGCCAGGTGAATTGGTCAAACGTGATATGTTAAAGAAATCCTACGTAGATTTTATTCAAGAGATTTTACAGTTCTTGAATGTTAATGTACCAAGTGGTCCAGATCCCAGCAACGAATATCTTTGGGATAATTTACACTACATTAGATTCAACTTTTGTGCAATGGTACATCGTATTGTTCAACAACTCTATAGCGGTGGCCATGAGTTTTTAGAAAAAACTTTACGTAGAGATTTATTTAAAGCTTTTAACAAGTGGAGTGAAAGTGAGGAGCTCATTAGAGAAGAGTCAACATCACGTAAACTTGTAGCATTTTTACAACAAGAAGAAAAAGAAGCAGCTAAAAGAAAAGAAGCTGAAATTAGAATTTACGAACATGCTTCTCAATTAAGTCATGTAGCATCACATGCACTCTCTGTAATTTTATTAGGTCCATTCTTTATTGAAACCTTCAAAGATCCAAATGGTGTTATATTTCAATGGATCAATCAAATGTTCCTCAGTGGAATTAAAACCAAATTACGTGCCATCACTAGAACTGGTTTACAAAACTTTTTAAAGCATAATCTTTCTCACCAAGAGTTAATTTACCATTGTATTAATCAATGTTATTCATCTCAAATCCCAGTAGCTCATGGTTACTTTATTTCTTTGGTCGAACTATGCCAAGATGAAATATTGAAATTTGATTTTTCAGAGTCAATAATGATGAATTTAATCATTTTCAACTGTGGAACTAAAAGTTCAAATGTTAGACAGCACTCTCTTCAATTATTAGCATTAATTAGGGCAAGTAGATTTGAAAACTCAGAAAATCAACTTTATGGTGATTGTTATTATCCATCAACTATAGGTAGTGAAATTCCAGAAACCTTCTTAAATGCACAATACCATTTATCAGAAAAACTTTCATTAGAGAACGAAGATTTATGTTATGAATTTTTCATGGATGTAGTTTATCGTTTAGAGACCATCAGCCAAGATCATCAACGACAAATGTTAAATTATGTCAAACCATGGATTAAACAAATGTCATTATTAACATTGGCCTCTGAAAATTCACATCTTTTAGAGTCTGTATTGCAAGGTTTAGTTTTAATTTCAATCAAGTATTCAGTTAATCATTCTCATTTAATCGAGGAGCTTTGGAGAGTTTTAGGTAGAAATCAAGATAATATTGGTGTTATTATTGACTTTTTAATTGGTATCACTGAAAAGACTAGAAATCACGAATTAATCCCAATCTTTAAAAGAATTTGTATATTTTTAGGAAGATCATCACCACAAAAATTAATCAATTGTTTGGTTGGTGAATTAACATCCAACGGTGCTCCTTCAATTGTTGACATTACAGATACCCAAAAAATTTCAAGTGGCAGATTAAGAACCACCATTCACCAAAGAAGCGCACCAGTTAGTTCTTCAGAGGTTGTCTATAATACTGTACAATTTATTTCAATGTCATTCCAAAACTCAACTGAAATATTTGGTGACCGTCAACCAAAATCATCACCATTAACTAGATTCCAATTACCATTAATTTTCCTTAGCGAAGTTTCATATGAAATTGGCGAAGAGTTTAGAGTACATTTACCAGTATTACTTCAATTGGTATTTTTAGGTCTTTATTATAATTCAGGTCAACCAGTTCATGATCATTGCAGAATGCTTTTATTAAATTTAATTCGTTCTTTAGTTATCAAAAAATTCCAAATGCAAGAGGGCGGTACCATTGATAATCCACTTTATGAAGATGCAGTACAATTAGTAGATTTCCTAATGCCATCAGAAAATTCACCAAAAGTCGAACTTCAATCTAAAAAAGATATTTCAAATCCAAAATATGTTGTAATGCTATCAAAGCGTATTGCTTTTGTACTTTCACCAGATGGCTCCACTGATCTTAATGAACAATGGGGTGTTGCAGCATTGAATTGGGCTACCAACAGTCAAAATCAACGTTTAGCAATGAGATCGTTCCAAATACTTCGTGGTTTAGAACCAACTACTACTATCGATTCATTAACCGAAGTTATGCAAACTCTAGGTAAACATATCCAAAATACCTCCTCAGAGAATGCATTATTTATTTCAGAAATTCAAGAGACCCTTCAAGTTATGATAAAATGTATTCACCCAACTAAATTAATTTTATTCCCACAAATATTTTGGGGAACCCTCGCAATGTTACATACAGATTTCGAAAATCATTTCGTTGGTGCTATTAAATTACTTTCTCAACTTTTAGATATTATCAATTTCTCTGACAGAGCTGTTCAAAATGTTTTCTTGGCCAGTATGCCAAAAGATTGGGAAAATTTCCACGGTGTCCAACCATTGGTCATCAAAGGTCTAATGTCTAATAATACCACCTTAATTTCTTTAGAATTTTTATCAAAGATCACTTTACAACCATGTGACGAAATTTTCCATCCAGAACCAATTAGATTCATTACAAATTTAATCAGTTTGTTACCATTCCTTTGTTTATCAATAGGTGATAATTGTATATTGGCTCAACAAGCATCCGAAAACATCTCAATAGTTTGTGAAAATCATGGTTATGACCGTTTATCAACAATCTTTGAAAAATATAGCAACAAATCATACTTTAAACACTTGGATAGTTTCTTGCAAGATATTAGTGGTCCATTATGCGAAAATGTTATTAAGCACTCAACTCTAGTATTTTCTTTGCTGTTCAATATGTTGGAGTTTGGTTCAACCGATTATCGTTATCCAATTTTAAAAATATTAACAATGTTGGTAAAAGGTGGTGTTAATCCAGCTGAAACTAAAAGCTCTCGTGTTCCAGAATGGTTTGATACGGTTACACAGTTCTTAAATGATCATAAAACACCACATTATATTGTCTCACAAGCTATTCGTTTCATTGAGATTACAAGTGGTATCTCACCAACATCACTAACAACAATTGACAATGCTAGTCTTAAACCATCAAAGAATACTGTTGGTGCCAAGAAATTCTCAAATAAAGTTGAAAGAGGTACACTCTTTGCTGCAAACTATCTCCATAAGGTATTGGATACTTGTGCAAGATCAGTATCGTTAACCAAATCAATTTACTCTACTACACAAATATTTGAAACATTCTTTTCAAATGCAAACGATGACCAAGCTAATATTCAAAAACATTATGAAAATAGTGATGATAATTACTCAGATAATGGTGATGATGGCCATTCATCAAGTAACGGTACAATCCAACAACCTTCATCTGAACTCGATATGGAAATGGATACAGATACACTAAGATCAAATGATTTCGATGGTCCAGAATTTCATAATTTCCCACATTTCCAAGGTTTTAATGATATTTTAGAAGGTTTAGGTGATATGTCAATGGATGATAGCTCAAATATGAGTACAAGTCAATTGGACAGTTCAACAATTTCAACAAAGTCAAATAATTTTGGTACATTTAATAAAAGTTCAATTAATAATGTAGAACAATTTAATAATGGTATACCGTTATCACCAATTTCAACTTCATCAAATTCATCCAACCTTGTAAAAGAGAATATTAATTTAATTTCAAACTCTTCATCAGGCTCATCCTCAAATTTATTAAATTTTAAAGAACCATCAAATGTAAATAATAACGCTACCCAACAAAATATTACTAAAGAACAATTATCATCATCAACATCATCAACAAATTCAATAAATACAAACTCTGTTATAGCTCCAACATCACCATCATCAACAACTAGATCATCGTCAAGATCACTACATAATTCATCATCACCAACATTATCTAGAAATATTATTCACTCTAATCAAACTTTAACAACAATGTCATATAATGTTACAGCTGCAAAGAGTTGGTGGAATTCATGTTCAGAACAGTTTGAATTCAATTCAGAAAAAGATCTATTAGATGCATTTACAGCAGCTTCTCAACTAATTAATCAAATTACAATTGAATATAAAACTTTATTTAACCAATGCTTACCATTAATTCTTTCAATCTCCACTGAAGTATCAGCTTTATCTGTCGATATATTTGAAAAGCCAACATTTATGAATTCTTATAATGAAATTCAAAATACTGTCCAATTAGCCGAGCGTTATAAAAAAGTTATTCAAGAGAAGCCATCAATTTCTAAAGTATTTTTAGAACACAGAGAAAAAGCAATCAGTAATTTTACAAACCATTTAAAGATTTACACAGAACAAAGAACTTCAACAAATAATACTCGTGCAAAATTATTTGAAAATGGTATAACTAATGATGAAAGTCAAGTTCAAATCACTGAAACAAGATTTTGTTTTGCAGTTTGTAATCTTTATCAACATTTATTACAGCTTTGGATTTCTTATATAAATATGCAACAATTATTAATAGACCATTGCTCAGTTCCTCAATCTACTCTTCAATGTGATAAACAAAGAGATGAAATTAAAAAAGAATTAAACAAATGTAAAGTTTTAGCAGTACTATTTAAAGAAAAAGAAAGTGATATTTTATCAAAAATTTTACAACAACAATTACAACAACATACAACTTCTATAAATAATAATAGTAATAACTTAGGTGGTAGTAGTACAAATAGTGGTGGTAATTCACCTTTACCCCAACAAAATTCTTCCTTATCCCCAATTGTAAACAGTATCCATTCCCAACAGCCAATCTCAACTTCTCCAACCTCCTTATCCTCTCCCTCATTATTAGATGAAAGTCACAGATTAACAACTGTTAATGAAAGAAAAAGATCAAGCACAAGTTCAAGAAACTATATGAATTAAATAAAACTTTTAAATTATTTTTTCAAAAAATAAAATTATTTGCTAAATATGTATTTTATTTAAACTTTTTTTTATCTGGTTCTCATTTTTTTGTTTTTTGTTTTATACCACACTTACTCCCAGAAATCAGATTTCACACAATATCATTTATAAAAATGACGATAAAGGAACTATTGGGTTTTGAACCTGTAGGGGTTTATCACCCTGCAAATTGGGCAGTTATATATTTTTTTTTTTTTTTTTTTATTTAAAGAAGACGTGTTGTCTTTTTTAATAATTAATTACAATAATGATCTATTGAAGAAATTAAAAAAATAAATTTGGTTTTGTTTAAAACACTGTTTTTAAAAATTAAAAATTAAAAACACTGTTCTTAAAAATTAAAAATTAAAATTTTAATTTTTAAATTTTTTTTTAAATTTTTAATTGATTTTCATAGCTTATTTCAAAACTATTTTTTTTTAATAAATTATAATTTTTTAATTTTATTTTTTTTTTTAATAAATTTTTTTTTTCTCTTCACTCACACTCATTGCATTTTATATATACACAAATCAACATTTATATATTTTATTCCTCTTCACACATCCTACACATCTTTATATATATTTTATATTCATATTTTATATATTTACATTTGGTAATTATTTTTTTTTTTTTAAATATTATATAATCTTATTTTTTTTTTTTTTTTGTAAATAAATCTAATTTTTTTGTTTGTATATTTTTTCTTTAAAAAAAAAAAAAAAAAAAAAAAAAAGTTAAAATGGCAGAACCACAAGCATCTCCAAAATCACAATCAACACCATACCCAAGTAACTTTGCCCCCGCATACCGTTATAAGTCAAATCCACCACCAGAACCAAAACCAGCACCAATACTAAAACCAATTCCAATTTCACCAACAATACCAAACTCACCATACCCATACACTTTTGTTCCATCATACAAATATCAAAAGGTTTCAACATCTACACCATTATCAACAACAACCCAATCAGAAACCAGTTCATCTTCAAGTTTTAACTTATCTGGTAATCCAACAGATAAAAAAGAATCAACAACAAATATCTTTGGCGGAAAAACCTCACCTTGTTTGGAAACAACCCTATTAACCACAACTACACCAGAACCAGGACCAGAATCATCACCAGAACCATCACCATTTGGCGTACCAAAAACCACAACAACACCATCACCAGGACCAAAACCATCACCAGAACTAGGACCAAAACCATCACAATTTGGCGCACCATCTGTAAATTTTGTTGGTAATTCCACAAGTACCAGTTTTTCATCCTCAAATTTATTTTCCAATCTTTTTACAGAACCACTCTCGGGAACATTCACAGCTGTATCATCACCATTTGGCGCACCATCACCAGGACCATCACCATCACCATTTGGCGCACCAAAAACCACCACTACACCATCACCAGGACCAGAACCATCACCATTTGGCGCACCATCTGTAAATTTAGTTGGTAATTCTACAAGTACCAGTTTTTCAACAACCTCATCCTCAAATTTATTTTCCAATCCTTTTACAGCACCACTCTCGGGAACATTCACAGCATTTTCATCACCATTTAGTGCTCCAAAAACAACCTCCATTGCCTCATCTTTCAAAATCCCAACAAATTCCTCAAGTTTGGCAACATCCCCATCAACAACTGCATCAATATTTAATGCACCATCAAAAGCTGCTTCTACACCAAGATCGACACTATTCTCAATACCTTTGACCGGTACAAGCTCCCCATCACCATTTGGCGCACCATCAACTTCAACTACACCATCGACAACTACAAAATCACCAATTGGCGCACCATCAACCCCAACTACACCAGAACCAGGACCAGAATCATCATCTTTTAGCGCACCATCGACTACGACAAAATCTCCATTTGGCACACCATCAACTTCATCTAAATCATCAACATTTGGCGCACCATCAACTTCAACTACACCATCACCATTTGGTGCACCATCTTCAACAACAAAATCACCATTTGGCGCACCATCAACCACAGCTACACTAATACCAGGACCAGAATCATCACCATTAGGCGCATCATCAACTCCAACTACACCATATCCATTTGGCGCACTATCAACTTCAGCTACACCAGAATCTCCATTTGGCGCACCATCTACAACTACAAAATCACCATTTGGCGCACCATCAACTTCATCTACACCATCAATCGCAGAGACTTCCCATGCAATTATTGATTCATTACACTCTGAGATCAATGATTTAAAAAAAAATCAGCAAACTTATAAAACATTGGCTCAAATGAATGATCAAATCGAGGAAAACCTTCAAACTAGATTCCAACAAGAAAAGTTAATTTTTAACGAAGAGCGTATTAAAATTGAAAATGAATTAAAGACAAATCAATATAACGAATTTTTAAATGAAAATTTTCAAATAAAATCAAAATCAGAAAATGAAACTATCAATTTAAGTGAGGATTCAGAAATATTAAAGCAACAACTTGGTTATTATATTATAGTAGAACAATTTAAATCTCAAATTAATCAATTAAAAGAAGAATTAAAATCAGTAAAACAAGAAAAAGAGCAAATGAATCAAACTAAAAATGATATTGATACTGATCAGCTTATTAACCAAATAAATAAATTAAATGAACAAAATAAAGAATTAATAGATCAGTTAGAAATATTAAAAGAACAATTGGCTCAATCTAATAACCAAGATCAAATTAATCAGCTAAATAATGAAAACAATCAATTAAAAGATCAATTAGAATCATTAAAACAAAAAGATAGAGATAAAGAGGAATTATTAAATGAAATTGAAAAATTATTAAATCTTGATAATAAAGAAATATTAGATCAAAAAGATTCTCTTTATAATAATAATCAAAATGAACAATACGACAAAGCTGAATATGAAAATCAAATTAAACAATTAAAAGAAGAATTAGAATCACTTAAAGACAAAAGAACTGAAGAAATTAACCAATTGAATGAAGAAAATAATCAACTAAAACATCAATTAGAATCATTAAACAATCCTCTTCAAAACAACTCCCAATATGAAAATGACATCGATCAACTAAAAGAAGAACTGGAATCATTGAAGAAACTACAAGAAAAAGAAAAGCAAAACATGCATCAAAAATTTTCATCCCAAATTAACCAACTAAATAATGAAAACAATCGTCTAAGAGAAGTTATAGGATCATCATTTAGCCCACCATCGACAACTACAACATCACCATTTGACGCACCATCTACAACTACAAAATATCCATTTGGCGCACCATCAACCTCAACTACACCATCATCATTTGGCGCACCATCGACAACTACAACATCACCATTTGGCGCACCATCGACAACTACAAAACATCCATTTGGCCCACCTTCAATTTCATCTACACCATCACCATTTGGCGCACCATCAACAACTACACCATCACCATTTGGCGCACCATAAACTTCATCTACACCATTTGGCGCACCATCAACTAATTCATCCTAACTACCAACACCAAAAATAACACCAATATCAAAAACTCCATTACCAAATTCAATTACAATTACAAATCCAACTCCGATTCCTACCCCACAACCAACACAACAATCAAATGCTCGCATAGCCTCATCCAGTTATCCAAAATTATTTGCACCAGAATCCAGATACCATTTTACAGGTGCACCATCAGAAGGGGGATATTTTGGAAAACCATCAATTAAAATATTTAATGAAAAACTTGAAGCATGGGTAGATTGTCTCCCAAAACCACCAATAACACTTCATTCTTTTTTAGGCAATTTTATTTTTTTACATATTTCAGAATTATGGAAAAAAATTAAAAAATATGTCTAAAAAAAGAAAATTAAAAAAAGAAAAAAAAAATAAAAAAAAAAAAAAAAAAAAAATAATAATATAAAACTTAGAACCAAACATCATATATAGTAATCATAATAGTCATAATAACCACTGTTCAAATAAATGGTACCTGTATCAAAAGACTATCTAATATATAGTGGTCAGGTATCAAATAATGTTGATCCCAAAAATTATAGAGAAATATTACTCATTTATCAATATCTTTTATAGATAAAAAAATTAAAACTACGTTTATCAAATTAAAAACAAATTTAAACAATTATGGTGTGACATAGATCAACTTGATGCAGGAATACCTCCAAATTATATTTATTAAAGCTCCGAACCGTACCGGTTTTCAAAAAAAAATGTTATTCCAAAAAAGGATCGAATATTAAATTTAAAAACCGTATTTAGGAATATCCTTCAAATAAATTTTTTTATTTACAACTAAATAAAAAAGTCTTAAAATCTATTCAAAATAATATTATAATAAAGCTTTTTAATGTTAAAATTTGTTGCCTCCAAATTATTTTTTTTATATTTAATTTTTTTTTTTTTTTTTTTTTTTTTTTCATTTTATTTTCAATATCATCTAATTAAAAAAAATTCCCCAATACCCCACTCACATTAACCCACAATAAATTTAATATAAATTTAATAACAGTAATTTAAAATATATTGGAAAAAAAAAAAAAAAAAAAAAAAAAAAAAAAAAAAAAAAAAAACTTATGGCCGAAACTTTAATTTGGGGGTAATTCCTAACCTTTTTTTTTTTTTTTTTTTTTTTTTTTTAAAAGTGAAAATGATTCTTAATGATGTATTACGTAATAAGTTTGTTTATTGTGTTTTTAATAGGTATGAGTTTTACCACTACATACAAGTTGGGCAGGGTAAGGTATGATTCGGAAAATCTGTTGAGATAGTTATTTGTTTATACTTTAAAAGTTCATTTACATTACACTAGGTTTCGAACCCTTTTTTTTTTTTTTTTTTTAAAAGTGAAGATGATTCTTAATGATATATTAAGTCATCAGTTTATTGTGTTTGGTATTATATGAGTTTTACCACACTGCATACAAGTTGGGCACGGTAACGTCAATTCGTGTGTGATTCGGAAAACTTGCTGAGGCTGGGTTTCGAACCCGGAGCGGTAACTTGTAGGAAATTAATGAAAACCCAAAAATCATACGGAAGATAAAATATTTCATTTAAAAGATGTCGAGTGTGAGGATCGAACTCACGACCTTAGGATTATGAGACCTACGCTCGTACCAACTGAGCTAACCCGACAGGGATAGAAATTTTGTAATGAAACAGTATCAACATCTTTAAGGTGATTTTTATTATTAACAATCCAAAAACAGCAATAATTAATTTTATAATAATATTCTTAAAATAGTAATAATTAGTTTTATAATAATATCTCTTAAAATAGTAATAATTAGTTTTATAATAAATAACTCTTAAAATAGTAATAATCTTCCATAAATAATATATTTAGTTGAAAATGTCACATGCTTAACATATATATACATTCATGTCAACTTGTTTATGACACTATAAATACTTCAGTAATAATTCTTTATTAAACATTCTTATCATCTTTTAACTTCTAATAACAAAACAATAAATAATATAAATAACTAAAATACTTAAATAAAGGTTTCTTTACAATATTTCTTTATTAACTTAATAGGGGGGTCATTTCATTACAATTTTGGTTTGTTTTTTCTTTTTGGCGATTTTTTTTAATAATTTATATTTTTCTAGGTTATTTTTTGGAAAATATCTTATTTTGTAAAATTATAAAAATATTAAATTATAAAAATAATAAAATATAAAACATTATAATATAAAATTATAACATAGATAATAATTATATAAATTAAAGAATAAAATAATAAATTAAAAATTACAAATAAAAAAAATATAAAAAAAGATTAAAAGAAATTTTTCAACGACCAAGTTTTTTTCAAATTTATTATAATTTTTCAATGTTTTTAAAATTAATCTTATAGTTTAGCTTAACAATTTTTTTTTTTTTTATATGGTTTTTTGTTAAAAAAAATTTTAAGAAAAAATATATATTAAGTTTTTTTATAAAATTGAAATAAATGAAAATGTTTTTTCCCAAGCAAAGCTTAATTTTGAAACAACAAATTATTTTCTATAAAAATATAATTTTTATTTATTTTTTTATTCGATTTGAATAAATTTTTTTTTTTTGTTATTTATAAAAATTAAAATTATTAATTAAATAAAATTAATTTAATATATTTAATAGAAAGCAGCACCTGAACCGCTACCTGAACCACCAGTAATTGAACCGCTGTTACCTGAACCACCAGCAGTAATAGTAAAGTTAGTGGTTAAAAAGTTGTAAGTTGAACCGTGTTTGGTACCACAAGCACCATCACAGAGTAAAACTTGAACTTGGTAGACACCTTCTGGGAAAGATTCACCTTCAGATGGAGTGGCTTGGAATTGGAATTGAGCATTGTAGTTACCAACAGCAGTTGAAACTAAAAGTTCAGCATCACCGAAACCGTTGGTACCAGTTGGATCGGTAACAACAAAAGCAATTTCAGCAGTACCTAATTCGCTGAGAACTTGGTAAGCAACACCAATGGTGAAGGTAGTACCGTGTGGACCTGATGATGGTTGAACAGCAACATCGAGAACAGTACCGTTGGCACCTGGTTTAACTGGGCAAACAGTGAGTCTTTCGCATAAATAAACTGGATCGATGTTTAATTCGTTGAAGATTTTAAGGAATTCATCAATACCAACAATTGAACAAAGTAAATCGCAAATAGCTTGTTCGGATTGGGCTGGGAGTAATGAACAGACTTTTGAACAACTACCGAGGACACCACCTGAAAGAATTTTTTCAAGATCACCTAAATCTTTATTTAAAAAATCAACACCTAATATAATTTAATAATATAATAAATAAATAAATAATTTTTATTAATATTTGTTAATTCCGATATCTTATTTTTTTTTATTTTATTTTTTTTTTTAAATAATAGTTTTTAATTTACATACAAGTTGGGCAGAAATCAAAATGAACATTTTGTTTTCTGGCTGAGGCAGAGTTGAATACAGCAAGTAATAAAACAATTAAAGCTAAAAATTTCATCATCATTTTTATTTGTATATATTATAAGACGAATGGAAAAAAAAAAAAAAATTTAGAAAAAAACCTGCTCAAAAATTTAAAAAAAAAAAAATTAAAAAAAAAAAGATTTTAAAATAATATTTTTTTCCAATTCAAAAAATATCTAAATTTTTTTTCCAATCACCATAAAAACCCCTACACAAAACCCATCATCAACTCCTACACCTAATTTTTTTTTTTTTTTACCAATTCAATGTAATTTTGTATTAAAAAATTATTAACATAAAACAAAAATGTTACCCAATATTTTCAAATTTCAACAGAAATCTTTAAATACATTTTTATTCATTGTATTCAACAGTTAATCAATTTTTATTTATTAGTTAATTTCCCCAAAAAAAAAAAAAAAGATAAATAAAATATAAATTAAAAAAAAAAAATTTAAAAAAAAAAAAAAAAAAATTATTTGTAAATTTTTTAATAAAACAAATAAATACACATAAGATATTTATTTTACAAATTTAAAAATCCACCCCACATTTTAAAAATAAAATAATCACACCCACATTTTATATATATAAAAATATTATTTCACCACATTTAATCATAAAACACTTAAACCAATAAATTTTTTTAATAAAAAAAATTATCCCAATCTAATACTATTATAAAACAGAATTAAAATGCCAATTATTAAATCAATTAAATACACCCCTATACTTTAATTTAAAACATTCCAATAAAATAAAAATAAAATAATGATTATTTATTTAGTTATTTAATTTTTATTATTTTAATTTTATTTTTTATTTTAAAAATTTATATTTAAATAATTCTTTTTCTAAAAAATACCTAAAATAATAATAATAATAAAATATGAAACTTTTAATTAATATAATAATTTTAATAATTTATATATCAATTATAAAATCAGATGGTAAATATATTTTTTTTAAATTTTTTTATTTTATTTTCCCAAAATTAATTTTTTAAATTTCATTTTTTTTTAGATAATTTTAATAATTTATTACCATTAGAAAAAAATGTTGTTGTAACAATAAGAGATTTATCACCACAAACAAATCCAGATTTTGAAATTGATAATCCAAATAAAGTTATTAAAGGTTTGGTTAAAGAAGATTTAAATGAATATGATAGATCCCCCTTATATTGTTGTGGGGATGACCCTGCACCCAATTTGTCAAGAAACCGATTCGTTATTCACAATCAAACAACATTTTATAGTTGGTTTCATAATGTCAAAGGTGAAAATATGGAAATATCAAAAACACTTGTATTTAAAAGAAACATAACATCCGAGGATCCAAGAATATATCAATTTTCATCAGATAATTTCTTTCCAATAGATAATATGGGTTTTGAATCACCTTCCTACAATGGTCCAGTAAAAAAAGGTCAATATAAAGATCGTTTTGGTTTTGCAAGAAATTTTCATTTTTGTTTGGAATTACATGCATCATTTTTTTATATTGGGGGTGAAGTTTTTAATTTTAAAGGTATGTTATTATAATTATCATTGATTAATAAAAATAAAAATATTTCTTAAATATTAATTAATATTTAATTTTATAATTTTTTTAAAATATTTAGGTGATGATGATGTATGGGTATTTATTAATAACGAGTTGGTGTTAGATTTAGGTGCTCCACATGATGTAATTGGTCAAAATGGTCAAGGATCTGTACAATTGGATGATTTGGGTTTAAAAAAATCAAAGAGCTATAATTTTGATTTCTTTTATTGCGAAAGACATTCAACTGATTCTCACATTATGATTGAAACAAGTATAGATTTTAAATGTAAATATTATGATGTAAGTAATCAATTGTATAAATTTTATAATTGAAATTAAAAGCAATTGTATTAATAACTTTAATTATTTATTATAAAGTTTTGTGGTGTTTGTGAAGGAATGGGTAAATGTTGTAATCCTAATGAATGTTATGGAAGATTACCACCATGTGGACATTTTGAATGCCCAGGGTTAACAGATATACCAGCAAATGTAGATTGGAGGTACCATTGCAAAGTCGTGGAGTCAAATTGTTCAAACCATGATTCTTTTTGTAACAAATACGAGTGTAACACAGATACAAACAAATGTGAAGTTAAAACAAATTACAATGTATGTGATGAAAAGAAATCCAGTAGCTGCGTTCAATCAATGTGTGATGATAAAAAAGGTGGGTGTTATTTTAAAAACAAGGAAATTGATCAAGCAAAGAACGATACTACATGCTACAAAACAACATGTAATGAAGATACTGGCCAGTGGGAATATCAATATCTTTGTCAAGATGATTCAGATAAATGCACAAATAAAAAGTGTATACCTCATTCGGGTTGTTCCTTTACTCCAGTAGATTGTGACGATAAAGATCATTGCACAATTGACTCATGTTCAAAAGATACAGGCTGTATTCACGAGCATATAGAAAACTGTGTTCCATGTGCTAACGAAAGTATTTGCTCTCAGTCTAATGATAAATGCAAACAATTAGAATGTAATCCATACAATTCTTCTGTTCAATGTGTTAATAGAATGTCCAAAGATTGTGATGATAACAATATGTGCACAATAGATACATGCAATGGTCAAACAGGAGAATGTGAGTCCAAACCAAAGCAATGCAAACCCAAAAACAAATGCTCAACAGCCCAATGCAACTCAAAAACTGGTGAATGTATCAATGTAGATCATTGCGATGATGGAATTTTATGTACCATAGATGTATGCTCCGACAATGGTACTTGCCATTGGTTACCAAATTCATGTGACGATGGAGATGCCTGTACTATTGATTATTGCCTAAACTCACTTTCTTTAAATGGAGGATGTGCCCATAAGCCAAAAACATGTGTATCAAATAATCCATGTTTTGTTGCTTCATGTGACAAAAAGAAAGGTTGTATAATGACACCAATCGATTGCCCAGTGGAAGCATTTTGTCTTATAGGTTTTTGCGATAATAGTACAAAGAAATGTATGACTGCAGATAGACCCTGTATTCCAGATGAACCAAGATGTCAGTATGGTATTTGTTCAAATGAAACCAAAACATGTATATTTAAAAATTATGACCCATTACCATTTAAATGCCAAACTGCTGCAGTTAAGGCTGCAGTTGGTATAGGTGCTGCAGCAACAGCAGGAATCGTAATTGGTGGAGCTGTTGCACTCGGGCTCGCAATATTTGGTGGTAAAAAAGGTTATGATGCATGGAAATCATCACACAATACACAAATGGGAGCATCTTCAGAAAACCCGTTATACGTAGCAAATCAATCAGGTGGTGAAAATCCACTTTATACCCAATCTTAATAATAAATCAAATTAATGATCATTTTTTTATATTTGCAAACCCAATTATTTTTTTTTATAAAAAAATAAAAAACCTAAAAATAGATTTTGAAAAAAAAAAAATTTTTTTTTTTTATTATGAAACTTATTCATTTTTACATATTAATTACTGACTAAAGCAAAATAATATTTATACAAAGAATAAATAAATAAATAAATAAATAACTGACCATTTGAAAAATATTTTATTTTTATTTTTTTTTATTTTATTTTTTTCAATTTAAAAATATTTTTTTTTTTTTTTTTTAATTTTTTTAATATTTTTTCATTTTTTAATAATTACTTTTGAAACTATATTTTTTTTTTTTTTTTTTGTAATAGTATAAATAATAATAAAATGGAGCAAAAAATATTAAATCAAATTTTAGATAAGTTTGGAGATGGTGACCAAGAAACAAGCGATATTAGACACCACGATAGTGGAGATGAAGGAGATGACCACAGCGACAATGATAACAATGCTAACGAATGTTGTGACGATGATGAACATAAACATAAAGATTTCGAACCAGATGTAGAGGCAATGACTGACGAACAATATATGGAGTATATTCAAGAAAAAGAACAACCAAAATATAAATCAGGTGGTAATACTGGTGTAAAGGGTGTATTATCAGATTATGCAGAACACAGAGAAAAAGAAAAACAAAAATATCTTCAACAAAAAAGAGAAGCAATAGAAAAATTAGAAAAGATGTGTTTTACAACAAGAGACCAACCTGAACAACAACCAGAGGAGGATTTAGATAGTGATGAAGAGGATTTAGAAAGAATACGTAGATCTCGTTTAGAACAATGGAAAAATAAACAAACACAAGAAAGTAAACCTGTAAAGAAAGTTTTCGGCTATTTAAAGCAAATTGACTCTTCACAATATATTGATGAACTAGATAATGAACCATCAAATGTTTTTGTTATAGTTCATTTATATCAAACTGTATGTATAGTTTAAAAACTATTACATTTTAATTCTTCTCTATATTTATATTAATATCAATTTTTATTTATTAGTATATTCCAGAATGTGTTTTAGTTAATCAATATCTTACTCAAATGGCAATTAAATATAGATATGTTAAATTTTTAAAAATTGTTAGCACTGAAGCCAAAAAGAACTATCACGATGCAGCATTACCAAGTATTTTAGTATATAAAGGTGGTGAATTAGTAATATCATTTGTACCAATTACTGAAGAATTAGGAAGAAGTTTCGATAAAGAAGATTTAGAATTATTATTTGCATCCTATGATATCATACCAAATCCAATGAAAAAGACAAATGATTGGGAAAGCTCATTATCAAGACAAAAACAATTTGAATCCGATTCAGATTATGATGATTAAAAGTAAAATAATACTATCTTTTTTTAAGTTGTTACATTATCAAAAATAAAATTCTTTTTTTTTAAAAAAAAAAAAAGAACCATAAAAATATAAAATATTTTTTTATTTATTAAAATATTATTACATTATACTATTATTATTTTAGTGGTTTTTTTTTTTTGTTTTTTCTTTTTAAATTTAGTAATTAATTAAAAATGGATGTGCTTCTGTATTGAAAACATATTTATCTAGTGGAATGGTATTAGAGTCTTTAAATATTAAATAAATATATTTGAGAGTTTCTGCCATAAAGAAACTTTGTTGAACCTCGTCTTGATGGATATCCTTTATATTGTTGACATCTTTTAAGCCAGCATAACCATTTTCTAATCTGCAGTACTTTTCAATGGCTTCAAAAATTTTCCAACCCCATTCTTGATATTTTTCATCACCAGTCAAACGCCATAGAATGAAAATAGATTCGACAGTTTCTGGTCTTAAGAAATACCAAGTTGTGGTACCTGGACCAGATTGACGGATTTTACCATTATCTTCAAATACGAAAATTTCTGCACCCAAACCTGATGGTGATTCTAAATAAGTTTGTGCACAGGTTCTAGTGATTTCAGCGCCAACTTCCATATAGTGCTTATTTTTATTATCTTTAGATGAAATTCCAGAGGCAGCAGCCAAGGCAAACATACCACCAGCAAAGCATGTTAAATGTTCTTGTTTCTTTGATGTTGAACCATATTCATAAGTGGAAATATAACCATTACCACCTGGACTAACCTTATAAAGGTGTTCAATAATTGAATCTGCTGCTTCTTCAAATAATTTAGAGTACAATTCTTCCCTGCCATCAGTATACATCCACATCTTTAAGAGGTATTCATAATAAGAGTCACCCATAGCACCAATTGAAACTTGGTTATTACAAAAACGTTTGCCATCTTGTGAAATAAAAACTGGGTAAAGACCTTTAAGTTGTGGTTTCATTTTCATAAGTGCTTGAATGATACCATCAGTTTTCTTTTTATATTTTGGATCGCCTGTTATATCTGAAAGACGTGAAAACTCTAATGACATTGTTCCAAATTCTGATAAAATTACACATGAACCTGTCCATCCCGGAATTCTAGTTTCATGATCTAAAAATCCTAAAAAACTTGCTGGAAATGGGTCTGATCCAAATGAATGCATTAAAATATCACCAAATTCTTTTGCTTTATTTTTATAAACTTCGTCACCTGTTAAATCATACATTGCCAAATAGGAACCTAAATATCTAATATTTGCTTCAAATACTGAAATTTTATCACCCTAATATTAAAAACAAAGTGTTAATACAATGATATCGTTATTATGATGCAATATAAAATTAAAATACATACCGCCCTTACGTGATTTAAACGCTTAACCCAATCTTTACCATCATTTAATTCTTCTTGTAAACCCATAATTTTAAGTGTATCCAATGAGTCAACAATTGATAAACCAAAACCGCCTAACCAATCACTGTTACCCTCTCGTGTTGGTAACCATTCATCATGACCCCATGCATTTGCTTTATAAGAATCCCATGCAAATTTCATTGCATCTTTAACTTTATTTGCTCTTTCTATATTCTTTGCTTCGTTTTTCTTATAACTAGAATCAATTTTATTGAATGGATTTTCACTTTCTTTTGACCATCTTGGTAATTTATGACCTTTAAATTTATTATTTTTATTTGGTTTTGCAAACATATCTATATCTTTATCATTATTATTATTATTATTATTTTTATTATTTTTATTTGTTGAAGAATGTGGTTTTGTTGGTTTTAAACTATCTAAATTGCTAATGTGTAAACTAGGTAGTTCCTCTACTGGATTATTATTATTATTGCCATTATTTTCTGTTGGTTTGAGTCCTGCATCTCTCCATTTTATTGGTAAACCATTAGACTTTCTTTGACCGCCATCGAAGCTTAATATTGTTAATAACCCAATAATAAATACTGCTGCTATCATAACAATAAAAACTTCTTTTTTGAATATCATGGTACAAAGGCTTTTTTTTATTATTATTTATTAAAAAATAAATTTAAAAAAAAAAAAAGTTAATGTGTTTATAAAAATAACGCTATTTAAATTAAAAAAAAAAACAAAAAACAAAAAAAAAAAAATGAAAATTAAAAAAAAAAAAAGTGTCAAAGGTGGTGATTTGCAACCTTTGTATTAAAACATAGAATATTACACCAAACAAAAATGAAAAAAAAAAAAAAAATAGAAAATAAAAAAAAAAATTAAAAAATAATTTTATTTATTTCATATAAAAAAAAAAATTAAAAAAAAAAAAAAAAGGGGTTATAAATAAACAGCGTTTGAATTTTAATGCAAACACACAGATATAATTTATAATTGATACAAAGTTGACTTTTTACTTCTGCATGGAACAGGTGGAGGTGATAAAAAATTTTGTTGTGATTCAATTCCCAGAGTTTTTACATTTGAATCTATATATTCATTATTATTATTATCACTATTATTATTATTATTATTGCTAATATAATTTAAATTATTTTCAAAATCTATACCATTTACATTACTATTATAATTATTATTATTATTATTATTATTATTATTATCATTTAACAAACCATCAAGTTGAACTAATGGCTCATTATTTTGTTGTCGTTCTTGTTCTTGTTGTAGTTGTTGTTGTAATTGTACAATACCTGGGGGTATACTAGGAGCAGGTCTTCTTGGTTTTTGCAATTGAGGGAATATGCTGAAGCTTTCTTGTAGAATTTGATCTTGTTGTAAACTTTGTTGTTGTTGTATTATATAATCAGTATTGAATGATGTTGTATCATTATTTTCAAAACTATTTCTATTGCTATTGCTACCAATGTTATTAATATACTCTAAAGTGATTCTAATTGCAAAATCATTTTTATATTTTGGGTCATTAAAACAACCACCATTTCCACCATCTAAATTATCCTTTTGGAAAAATAATATTGTTTGATTAGGATTTTCTGCATCATTTCCAATTGGTAAAAAGGCTGTGTGATATAATAATCTAGTTATACATTGATGTGAATCAAGACTGTTAAATTTAATTTTTGTATCACCTGTTGTAACTATATTTCTTTCTGATACCAAATATCTATTGAAACCTGAATAATTCCTGATAAATAAAAAAAATTAGTATTAATATTATTTAAAATTAATTTAAAGGTACTTACAAAATTTTAGAATTGGAGCCCCGTATTACTACTGGCAAATCTCTTACAGTTGGACTATAGTTTAAGTGAATTTCAATATTAAAGCTTTGAGAGGTGCCAATTACATCAATACTAACAATTTTAAATTTTGGGGGACTCACTATTAATGAATGTGGAACCTGGTCACGGAGATATTGTATATAATATCCAACATAACGCTTTTGAGAGGGCACAGTGACACATTCACTATTATTTGCACGCATACTATTAAAAAATGAAATGGTATTGAATAATATAGTATCGGATGAATAAAAGATTTCTGGTGTGTTTTGTTTCATTAAGTGAATTAAATATGCTGAAATTACAGTACCAGTTCTACCTTTCCCAGCTTTACAATGAACTGCCATAACATTTGCTTCATCTTTATTTAACCATGTATCCATAACCTGTATAATTTGTAGCAATAATAAAAATGGTGGTGGTGTGTGATCTTCAAATCCCATGACAATAACATTTCCTCCAACCTTTGTTGTTTTATATGATATTTCCATTGCAACATTTAATATCTATACATAATATAAAATATAATTAATGTTAGTTCGCAAATTAAAAACATACACTTTTATTTTTAAAAAATATTACCTTCCAATGACCAGAATGATATTTTTCAAAAAAATTATAAACATCATTAATATCATTTCTAAACGCCTTGTGAATACTATCGGCAGGATACCCCATAGCCAATATCTTTTCTGTAATATAGCTTAGGTCCAAATTAAATCCATCTTGGATAAACCTTTTCTTTCTTCCACTAACCAAAGTTCTAAAATAATCAAACCCACTTTCAGATGACATAATTTAATATTAATAATATATACACATACAAACAATGATGAAATAAATGAAATAAACAAAAAACAGAAAACAGAAAAAAATAAAAAAATAATATAAAAAAATAAAAAAATTTAAAAAAAAAAAAATAAAAAAATAAAAAATTAAATTAAATTAATTGGAAAAAAATAAAAAAAAAAAGAATAATTAATAATTATAAATTAATAATTAATAATAATTTATTTTTTTATAATAAATAGTATTATAAAACTATATTACATACTTTAATTTTTTAATTTTCTTTTTTACATTTAAAGTACTAGAAACCTTCATTATTACCATAATAATGAATAAAATATATAAAAACAACAATACAATACAAAAAAACTTTTACATAGATAAATACAGTTGATCTAAAATAATTTATACAAAAAGTAAAAGGGTTTTGCAAAATTAATAAAAAAAAAAAAAAGAAAAAAAAATTATCAAAAAAAATCGTGATCTGCATTTTTCAACAAAAAAAATAAACAAAATATTTATTTTAATTTTTTTAAATTTTTTTTTTTAATTCATTCAATTTTATCACTCGTACCTTTAATAACCCTTACAAATATTAGTAGTACAACCTAAATATATGTAATACTATTTAATAATGATATTTTAAAAAAAAATATTAATAAAACTATTTATTTAATTTGCACTTTGATTTATTTTTTTTATTAAAAAAAAAAGTAAATTAAATCATTAAGTTTTCCATCAATAAATAAACTTTATTTTAAAATAGAATATTTATTTTAGGGTTTTTCATCTAAAAATAAAATTATTTTTAAATTTCAATTAAATTCGATCGTTCCTCATTGATATTTTATAATAATTAAAATAATATTTTATTTTTTAAAATTTTTTTATTTTTTTATTTTTTTATTTTTTTTAATATTAAAAAAAATTTCTTTTTTACTTTTCATAATAATTATTTATGTTATTTCTTTATAGATATTAGAAAAGTTTTTATAATAATAATAAAATAATAAAACAATAATAAAAAAATGGTACATTATTTACTATGTGTTGATGGTTCAGAAAATTGTAATAGGGCATTTCAATTTTTAAAAAATAAAATGGTTGATGCAAATCATGGTGATAGAGTAACTTTAATGCATTTTACACACCATATTGAAACACCATCCCTTTTAAATCCAATTTCAGATAATTTAGATAAAATTTCAAATATTGAAGAACAAGAAAAAGCAAACGATTTAAAAAAACATTATGCCGATAAATGTGAAAAATCGTTTGTATGTATAAATTATAAGGAAACAATAACAATTAAAAGAGATATTAATTTTTATTATTTTTTTACAGCCAGAGAAATTAAATTGGGAATATATTAATGTAGTTAAAGCAAGTATGGATGATATTATTGATGCTATTAAAGATAAAAAGCCAGATTTAGTAGTTGTTGGTACAAGAGGTAATGGGTTTATAAAAAAGATGATTTTGGGCAGTTTTAGTGAAAAGATTGTTAAAAACTCTCCAATTCCAGTCATTGTTGTTCCATAATTTTAAATATAATAAATATAATAAATATAAATATATTTTTGTTTTATAAAATAAATAAATAGAAATAAAAATAAAACTTTGTATTTTTTTTTTTTTTATATTTTTTTTTATTTGTTTTATTTTTTCAATTTTAAAGGTTTATATTAAAATTTTTATTGTGGTGGTGGAGCAGATGGGACTTGTTGGTTATAAATATATGAATATTGAGCATAATAGGCATCTATTTGTTGTTTATAGTTTTGGGCCATTACTTTAGCAGATTGGTATTTTTGACCACCTTGTGAGGCTACTGGGAAACACTCTTCACAAACACGAACTGGTTTTGGATAAGCTAATTTTGTGATTGGAGTTTTGGTTGAGGTACATTTATCACAAAAGATTTTCATACAGTGACGACAATGATGTTTACGAGCGAATAAACCAAAACCTTTATTACATTTACGACATGATGTTTGATTATCATCGTTTTCCCATGGATGACGGTATTGAACATCTGGTGGTAATGGACAACCTGGTGGTTGTGATGGTACAGTTGAGTAAAGGAATTGTGGAGCAAATAAGGTAAGTGGTAAGGCAACTTGTAAATCGATAGCCATTGGAATATCACATTCTAATTCAAGTATGTAACTACTGGTGATGTGTTTACCTAAAGATGATGATGGTTTTAAATCTACTGGAATATTGAATGGGAGATAACGTTTACCATAGAAACATGGTTGGAAACCGTCGTAATCTTGTTTATAGACATAGTTATTAATGTAACGATGGTAGAGACGAGTTTTAAGGAACATTTTGTGGAAAACTCTAAGGGACATCTTTCTAGTTGGTTTAATGGATGTATTGTTGGCTTTAACTTTGGCAATTAAAGTTTCACCTGGGAAGTAGGCATTCTTGTCTAACCAGGTCTTTACGTGGAGTTTACCTTTGGTTAACATGAATGATTTCTTATTTTCTGCAAATGATGGTTTAACTAATTCGCCACATCTTTCATTAATGACTAATTTTGAGGTGAATTTTAAATCATGTTTATGGGCAACATCGACTGTAGCTTTGACTTTATATAAAATTTTAGCGCTGTAAGCACCATTTTCATCTTTACCATCATGACAAAAAGTACCTGGTAAATCTGCTGGTAATTGATATGAGAATGGGAAACTATAATGACCGCTATTAACCATACCTGATTGTGGATAAACTGTAATAGTCTTTATTTTAGCAAAAATAATATTAGTATATTGGCCACAACATTTTCTTCTTTAATCAATTTCCAATACTTACTGATTTGAAAAATTCTTTATTTTCCTTATGGTCAATGGTTTTTAAGACAGTACGTTTATTTGAACCTTCACCTTCAGTTTCGGTACGAAGTTCTTGAAGCCATAATCTTTCAAAACCTTTAACTTTAACAATAACACCTTTAGCAAAGAATGGAACAACACAGTCCATTTCAACGGTACCACTAACAACATCACCACCAATGTATGATGCTTGATTTAATTGAACCCAGATACGATTACGTGTATCAATAACAATGGCTTGACCAACAACGGCACCAACAACACTGCTAACAGCATTAACGGCTGCGACAACACCACCTAAATTAAGATCGACTTGTGCTGAACCTCCATTGTAGTGACCGTGATGGGAGTCGCTGACTGAAACATTCATAGATGGCATACCAAAGTTACTGTTGAATGAAACTTCAGCATTACCACTATTGTGATGGCTGTGATGGCTGTGGTGACCATGATGAGTTTCTTTTACTTCCATAGTCATTGATGGACCAAAACCATTGTTGAATGAAACTTCAGCGGTGTTATTGCTGTGATGGTGATGGTGACCGTGAGTTTCATTAACTTCCATAGTCATTGATGGCATACCAAAGCCACCATTAAATGAAACTTCTGAACTGTTGTGGTGATGACCATGATGGCTTTCTGTAACTGTCATGTTTGGGCCACCAAAAAATCCAGCTTGCATAGCAAGATTTGGATCACCTTCTACCTTTACTTGAAAATTTGACATTATGACTTATAATGTTGATTTTAACAAATAAAAAAAATAAAAAAAATTTTAAAAAAATTAACACACAATCTTTTTTTAATTTTTACACACAAACACCAAAAAAAAAAAATCTAAATTTTTTTTTTTTTTAAAAAAATTTTTTATTTTATTTTTTTTATAAATAGTATTATTACAAATAAAAAAAACAAAAGAATTTAATTATTAATTAGTTAAAGATATAAATAAATAATAATTTAATGTGAAAAAATAAATTGTGATATAAATGTGTGTGGAAAAAAAAAAATTGATAAGAAAAAAAAAAAAAAATAAAAAAAAATAAAAATAAAAAAAAAAAAAAAAATATAAAAAAAAATAGTTTTAAATACGTTTTTTTTTTTTTTTTTTTTTTTGAGATATTTAAAACATGATGTGTACTATTTCTATTTTTTTAAGAGCCAAATATGAATAAATTTTTTTTTTTGAAAGTGTTTCAAACTCACACACCCTTGTTTTTAAAAACGAAAAATTAAATTGGGGAATTGATTTTTATTATAGATATTATTTAAGAAATATTTTTTGAAAATATATTTGGTTTTGTTGTTTTTGTATTTTTTTTTTTCATTTTTTATTTTAAAGTGATTTTATATTTGCAAAATATTAATTCTAATAAACAGAAAAAGGGATACTATAATAATATTATTATAATGAATACCAATCAATACTATTTAAATTAATCCATTGTATTTTTTAGTTTAATTATTTGTTTAGTAATGTGCATTTGGATTGAAAATAAAAAGTATATGTATTTATTTGTGATAATTTATATTTTTTTGTTCCATTTTATTCAAAATAATTTAAAAAACCCAATTTTTCTTTTTTTTCATTTAAAACTTTTTTTTTTTTTTTTTGATTTTTTTTTTTTTTTTTTTGATTTTTTTTTTTTTTTTTTTGATTTTTTTTTTTTTTTTTTATTATTTTTAATTTTTTTTAAATTTTTTTATTTTGTTATTATTATATATGTCTAATTTAAAAAAATTTTATAATTAAAAAAATTATATGTACCAAAGTGTATTTCTAAATTTAGTAACCAATTTATTTATACACTACTACAAATAATAGCATTTTATTAATAATTTATAATTGTAAAATAGTGTAACAATAATAATAAAAACAACATTAAATATTTAAAATAAACATAAATAACCATAAAATAAGCATTTTAAATTAGATAAAATTATTTATTTTTTTATTTTTTTTTTTAAAAAATAATTTATTTTTATCTTTTTTTTATTTTTTTTTTATCTTTTTAATTTAATTTTTTTAATTTAAAAAAAATGGAAGGTAAAAAAATATCAACATTTATAAAAAGTAGAAAGTCTACTAGCAGTAGTTTAAGTTTAACTTCGAGTATGCAACAGAGCAACACACTTAATGGGGCATCAACGACACAAGCCAACACATCCACCTCATCTCTATCTTCATTAACTACAAACGGAAATAATGGTAATAGTCTTACACAATCAAACTCAAACCACGACTTGGCACAATACACAGAGTCATATAATAAGAGAAACACAAGACAAATTCCATCAATTCTTTTAGAGGATGAAATAGAAAAGGAAGAGGATTATCCATTTGACTTTGAAAGATATTATTATGAATCAAAGGAAATCAACAGGGAAATTTCAAGGGAGTTAGTTACAATACCAGATGATACTGTTCAAAATCAAATTGAAAATTTACCAAAAGAAAATAGAATTTCATCAAACCCATTTGTAAATATTCATTATGTTATCATATTTTTAATTAAAAGTATATATACTAATTGTTTCTTTTATTTCAAAAATAGGATTATAAAGAAAATAAAAATCAACATATTGATGATTGTATTAGGTTTTATTCAATGAACAATTGGAAATCATTAAAGACATTTAATTATTATAAAGACGAAACACCAGGAGCAGTTGTAACATCATTAACAGAAGAAAGGGTCGAGTTTAAAACTGAACCAATTGTAACAATTAATAATTTAAATAGTAATATTAGTATTAGTATTTCACAGTCATCACAACAACTACAATCTACACTACAACAACAACAATCTACACTACAACAACAACAACAATTACAAATTCAACAAAATCTAAAAGAGATTACATATTTATCACAACAACATCAATTTCAAATTCAAAATACACTTAAAACTGATAGACCAGATCAATTACATTTAAATTATTTGGAGAGACAGTTTAGAAAAGAAAAAGTTTCATTAAATAATAATACACCAAATGAAGATGGTACACCAGCAACAGATCTTTCATTATATTCATATTTTACCCTTTATGAACCACCAGTACAATATCACGAACCAACTCCCTATCAAAAAGAAAAGAAAAGAATTATTCAAGTTACTGTTAAAGATTTATCATTTAAATTTTGGGAAAAAGATGACGAACCAGAACCATTCTTTTGTTCAATGTACTTGTATGATATCCAAAAGAAAACTAGATTATCTGAAAGCTTTTATTTCGATTTTGTTAATGATAAATCATTTAAAATGCTAAACAATGCTTTCTTGGGTGCAACTGTTGTTGATGAAGTATCACAAGCCAAATCTACAATCTTTTCTGTTGCCTCTAGATCAAGTTCAGACTTGGAGAATATTTATTTAATTCTCAAGGTTGAAAAGGTACTCAGTGGTAATTTAGATGATCATTCAGAGCCATATATAAAAATGAATTTAAAGGAAAAAGAAAAAGAAAAATTCAAAGAATCCATCAAATCTCATTGTCAAAGACTTGGCCAATTTAGACAGGCTTTTTGTTGGGGCTGTATCCCACTCTTTGAAGAAGGTGTTGCAGAAGATACTCCTATCCGTCCATTATACCGTCATCGTTCTGAAATGACTGATTCAGCAATGTTAGATTCAACTCTTTCTGA
This sequence comes from Dictyostelium purpureum, assembly GCF_000190715.1. NCBI lineage: Eukaryota > Evosea > Eumycetozoa > Dictyosteliales > Dictyosteliaceae > Dictyostelium > Dictyostelium purpureum. Next base: position 29,352 of record NW_003519450.1, on the reverse strand, counting down.
AGGTTCTAAAAGTGCTTCAACTAAAAAATTAAAAATTATACCAGGTCAATGTATAATCGATGTTAAAGAAATTAAACCAAATGATAATGATTCACCATATAATAATAAATATATTTTAAATAGTTCATTAGTAAAAGTTAATAATATTAATACAAATAATAATAACAATAATAACAATAACACAACGACAAATCCAATATTATTACCTGGTAAAATTCCAGAAAATACTTTAATTGAAAATGTATTTAAAGAAAGTCAAGAATTTACATCATCATCAAAAGTTGAAATTAATACCGAGTTTGTAAATAATTTATATATTTATCCCGAAATATTAAATTTATCAAATCGTTCAGGATCATTTGCTGCTCGTAATTTAACATGTAAAATTCAATTATTGGAAACCGATGAAAATCCATTGTGTCCAGAAGGTTTAAAAGCAATTTATGGTAAAAGTAAAAATCAAGCATTTGTTAACAAGGCCTATACTCAAGTTACATATCATTCAAAAAGCCCAGTATTCAATGATGAAGTTAAAATTAGATTACCATTATCTCCATCACCATCACTTCACATTCTCTTTACATTCTACCATATTGCATGTCAAAAGAGTAGCGATAAGAGTGATTTAGTAGATCACCCTGTTGCTTATGGTGTTTTACCAATTATTCAATTTGGCAAATTAATTGGTGACGAAGTATTTAATATTCCATTGGCTTATGAATTCCCATCTCGTTATAATAGACGTGATCAAGAAGCACACATTAAATATATCGATAATAAGAAACCAATTTTCCAAGTACGTTCTAAATTAGTTTCTAGCATTCATAGTACAGATGATTATTTAAATAATTTCTTTAATAATATTTCACAATTTTCATTTATAAATAATTGTTTAAATAGTAGCGGTGGCTCAGTTCCAACAAGTCCACCAATTTCAAATTCATCTTTACCAACTTCACCACTTTCTCAGTCATTATCTAATCCACAAACTACCGCTACTACCACCGCTTCAACATTACAACAACAGCCATCACAAGCTAATTTAACACAATCAGTATCATCAAATTCCTCTACACCACCGGCACCAACTCCATCAAATAACATTTTAGAGCAATTAATTAAGAGCATAAAATTATTACCATCAAGCAAAATGGAATGTATTGTACAATTTTTCCCAATTATTATGAATCAATTATTTAGATTAATGACCAATCAAAATCATTCATCTGAACTTTCAATGGTGACATTTATAACAATTGGTGAGATCCTTTCAATGGTCAATGATGCATCAAGCTCTATTTTTGAACGTTACGTTAAATATGTATTTTCAAATTGCGAAAATAATGACGGATCAACTTTACCAGTGTACGAGGTTTTAATTAAAACTTGGTTAGAATTAGTCAGATTCCAAGAGCAAAATTCAGAAAATATTCTTCGTTTCTCTAGATTCTTCTTTTCAGTAATTTATAAATCTATGGCATTATCATTGATCGAAAGAGGCAAACGTGAAGAAAATAAAACAAGAAAGGGTAGATTTGTAGGTGTAAGACCACAATTAGCTAAACTTATCAGTATCTTAAGATGGGAGTCTTCAACTCGTGCAAAACATACATTCAAATTGGCTAAAGAATTAATTAGAGGCTTAGCTTCATTCATCTCTCAATTACTTTCAATTGCTGACAGAGGTTATGTATTTAAAATTATCGATAGAGCAGTTGTTGATTTCTCAAATAATTCAAATGGAGAGAATGAAATGGAGCTTTGTGAATTGAAATTCGAATTCCTTCGTATCATTTGCCAAAATGATTATTTCGTTCAACTTAATATTCCACTTCCATTCCGTATTGATACCAACTTAAAATTACAACAAACTTTATCAACTTCCAAACACTTTTTATCAGATTTACTTTTACATAATATTTCAAGTGGTATTGCAAGTAAAATCGCATTAATTCGTATGGATGCTGCTAATGCTCTTAGAGATACTTTAACACGTTTAGAAATGGATACTAGATGGCCTGAAACTTCAAATAAACAAAGAATTGTTGGTGTTTTCACACCATATCTCTCAATTATAGTCAACCATTGGGACAATATCAAAGACGATTCATTCATAATGAAGAGAAATATTTTAATATCATTCATCTACTTATTAAAGACTATTCATCCAAACCTTATCAAAATTTGGTGGAGAGAAGAGCCAAAGGCAAAGCACGTCACTCTATTTGATATTTTAAATCAATGCTCAGAGATATTTGAATTTGTTGGTAAAGATATTTTAATGGATAAGGTAGAATCATCAACATCACTTCGTACCTCTACAGCTAAATCGATTTTAGAAGATTTTTATTCAAATTCTAGAAATTCACCATTTGGTAGCAAGAAACTTTATAACAGATCATTACGTGAAAAACGTGTTGATAGTCGTAAGAGTGTTTTAGATAGTTATAGTGGTGGAGGTTTAAGCTCAAGTATGGTAGGGGGTAGTCCAGTAAGTGACAGTAGATCTTCGACATTAGGTAGTAGCAATTCACCATCATCGTTGGTTTCAAGCTCGAGCAATACAAGTATTTCAAGTTCATTTTCACGAGGTGGTTTAGCTGATAGTGTTAGTAGCACTGGAAGTGGTAGTGGAATTTCAACAACATCAGGTGGTGGTGGCAGTGGTTATAATAGCACACTAAGAAATGAAAAAAGAATGAAGGGTACTATTGCAGCCCAAAATAAAATCAACGTATCAGATTATGATGATCGTTTGGAAAGTCATTTAGCATTAGAGGTTGGATCAGTTATTTTAGACATTGCCGATGAATTCATGTATGAATATGAAAGAGATTTAAAGACTGTTCATTACTTTGATGTTATTGAAAAGATCTTTACTCTTTTAAATTCAATGTTAAAAAAGAATCAACCAGTACTTTTAGTTCCAAAACTTTATGCTACATTAAGACAATTCATCTATAGATTCCCCAAATTATTATTTGAAAGTAATAATTCGTTCTGTTTAGATCTTTGTAACGCTGTCATTCGTCATTGTAATTCTGTTAATGGTGTAACTCGTGAAGAAGCTTCTGCTTTCACTTATATTCTCTTTAGAAAGAATTTCGAACAAACCAGAAAGAATTTTGTTAGAACTAAAACCCAAGTTACTATTGGTCTTTCCACTATTGTTAAAAGTATTAAAGATGATTATTTCCTCAAGAAATCTCTTGACACAATTAATGCTTATGCTGCAGCTCAAGCCGATAAAGCAGGTACCAAATCATTTAGCAAACAAATCGAAGATCTCACTAAACGTTTACATACATTTGTAATTGATAATATAAAAATCAATAATCATCGTGACGATCCAGAAATGGTAGCTGATCTCTATCATCGTATTGCAGATAACAATAAGAGTAATGCTGATACCAGAATTTGTTGGTTACAAGGTCTTGCAGATTTCCACCGTACTCAAGAAAACTATGTTGAAGCCGCTCAATGTTATTTACATATGTCATCATTAGTAGCAGAGTATCTTTCATTAATTGGCAAACCAATTCCTACTATTCAGGGTAGTAGCAATTTCATGGGTATTAATAAGAATTCACTTGAAGAAAGTCACACCTATATCGAACGTGAGGAAGATGGCGCAGATGACAACCAATCGTTCACTCTAGACTTTTTCATGAAGTTAATTCAAGAGGCAATTTTATTATTAAAACAAGCTGATTACTTTGAAGTAGCAAATCTTGTTTATAAATTATTAATTCCAGTTCACGAACATCACTTAAATTATGAGGAGTTAGCACGTTCCCATGGTGATTTGCAAGATATTTTCAAAAAGATTGTCGAATGCACAAAAACTCAATCTCGTATGCTTGGCTCATATTATCGTGTAGGTCTTTATGGTAAATCATTTGACGAATATAGTGGCAAAGAGTTTATTTATAAGGAGCCAAAGATTACCCGTCTTGTCGAAATTAAAGATCGTCTTAAATCATTATATGCTAAGAAATTAAATGTTAGCGAAGATTCAATTGTAATAATAGAAGGGTCTCAAGTTGATACAAATTCAATTTTACAACAAAGTAACGACAATAACAAAGTTTATCTTCAAATTACATCTGTATTACCATATTTCACCGAAGAGGATTTACAAACAAGAAGAACTCCATTCGATAAAACTGTAAACCTAAATAGATTTATTTTTGAAACTCCATTCACCGAAACTGGTGCTGGTCGTGCAAATTCCGTAGCTGATCAATATAAGAGAAAGACTATTCTTACTGTACAAAATTATTTCCCATATACTAAAAAAAGAATTCAAGTCACTGGAAAAAATGAAATTATTATTTCACCAATCGAAAATTCAATTGAAGCTATCGAAACTAGAACCGAAACCTTATTAAATGAAGTTAAATCAAAAAATCCAAATCCAAAAACTTTACAACAAGTTTTACAGGGTACATTAAGATTGCAAGTAAATTCAGGTATGTATTATAATACATTAAGAGTATCCATGCAGTTATTTTATAAAATATTAATATAGTTATTTTTATTCATTTTAGGTCCTCAAGAAATTTGTAGAATATTCCTTCAACCAGTCAATTCAGCTAATGATCAACCACCACCAACAACTTCAAGTGGATCAATTTATCCACAAGAACAAATAAAAAAACTAAAGAAATCATTATCAGTATTTTTAGGTAGTTGTGCTGAGGCATTGTTTATTAATAAAAGTTTAGTCGAAAATCAATCTTCACAAGAATTCCAAGAGGAAATGGAACAAGGTTATATACAATTAGTAGAGTTAATGGAAACATTTGGAGTAAATCCACCAGAGGGATCATATAGTCCACAAACCATCAATAGTAATAGTAACTCTAATAGTGGTACTCCAACTATTCAATTAACTCCATTATCACAATCTATTAATAATAGCAACGGTTCACCAAACACACCATCAAAATCTCATAGCAGAAATGGTTCAAGAAATAGCACAAATGGTATAACTTTAGAAAGTACAGTTTTAGAAGAGGAAGCTAACCAACAATCACAATTTTCAACATCATTATCAACCTCCTATACCAATAGAAAATCTTTTACTCAAAGACTTTCAAATAGTTTTAAATCTGATAATAACTAATATTTTTATATTTATAAAAAAGTATAATATAATAGTATAAAATGGAAAAGTCAATCAGCATTATTTATTTATTTATTAATATAAAAAAAAATTAAAATTAAAATTAAAAATAAAAAAAATTAAAACAATTTTATTAATTTATTAATTTATTTGGGTCAAATGAAGAGTCATCAGAATCTTCATCGCTTTTATCATTGTTATTTTCTTCTTCTTCTTGATTAACATTCCAAACTAATGTTGTGCCAAAAACTTGAAATTTATTACATTTCGATAAGTTTGGTGATAATAATTGAATGTAGATATATTGGTTTTTAAAATAATAGTATGATATTAACATTTGTTGTTGGTTGGTATAACAATAACCAGTAGTCACAAAACCTATTCCATTTTCGTTTGTATTACAATGTCTATTTTTACCACAATTAAAAACTGCACTTAGAGATTTAACACCTTCGAAATTTAAATAGTCATCCACTAAAAAACTATTAATTGTCATTGTAACTGTTGATCCAATTTTAACATAGGTATAATTTGCTTCAAATTGATTACCAAATAGTAGTTTTCCTCTTTCTTCATTATAATACCCTAAACATATTTTTTCACAATTTATAAAATAATTACTGAAAAATAATAGTACTAATAAAATTGATATAAAAAATTTCATTTGTTTTTTTAATAGAATTTAAATGAATAATTAAAAAAAAATAAAATAGATTTTAAATTTATAATTTATAAAAAATATATATTATAAATAATTTAAAATAAATAAAATAATTTTTATTGGTTGGTTTACAAATAAATAAAAAAAAAAATAAAAAAAGTTATTTTTTTTAAAAAATAAAAGTAAATAAAAGAATATATTTATTATAATTCTATCATAATATTATATAGATAGAATAGTCATAATATTTCGAATTGTTTTAAACAAATTTATTGGTTTATTATTTTATTTAAATTTAATTATTTTTTAAAATATTTACAATACTATTATTGTGTGTTATTTTGAAATTACTATTATTATTTAATTATTAAATGGTAAATTAAATTTAATACTATAATAACCTGTTGAATCTCTTGGTAAACCAGATTGAATTAAATCTATTGAATATGTTTTTTGATAGCCTAATGGGAAATTGTTATATTCCTTATTATAATTAAGGAATTTAGAAATATCATTTTTTAATTCTATTTTATTTGTATTATTTGAATCCATATATTTTAATAGTGTCATATGTGGTATCCAAGTTTTCTCGTCTATTAGTTGAATTTGATGGTTGGTATAATAATCTAATTGATCTTTAATAAAATTTATAAATTTTAGTAATATTAATTTATTTTCATCATCTTGTAAAGCCGCTACTATATTTATATCACCCAATTGCACCAATCCTTTTAAATTAAATTGGAGACACTTGTTTGAGGTTTCAGGATCATCAGAAAATTGAGTAAATTTGTTGATTGTGTTTTCTATGATTGTTTTAATGTTATCAATTTCATTTTCTTCCGCATAAAATAATACTAATGTAATATGATACTCGCCTTCGTTTATTAAATTGTTATTAAAATTTTGATTATTTTCACATTTAATTGCATTTACAATTGATTTTACTTTGCTTTTTATATCACTACTATTTACTTTTATACAAAGGAAATATTTATTTTTCATATTATTAAAACTAAATTAAAATTTTATTTATAAATAAAAAAAAAAAAATAATATTATTTTTTGAAATTAAAAAAAAAAATTATTTTTATTTTTAAAAAAAAAAAAATATTATTTTTATTTTATTTGTGTGAGTGGTTTAATTCATATATTTCATTCACTATATTTATATTTATAAATAAATATACTTATTTCAATCCACAATTGCATTATGATAATGAGTTTCTATAAAATATCTTATATTAAAAAAAAAAAAATATCTTTGATCACCAATTTTTGATACCCAATATTTGGTTTTTTTAAACATTTTTTTGTGAAATATTTTTTTTATTTAAAATTTTTTTTTTTACAAAACAATTTTTAAAACAGATTTAACATATTATATATATATTTATAACATAAATGAAAATTTTTTATTCATTGATTCTAATTTTATTTACAATTAATTATATTAACGCAAATTGTAATTGTATACCAATCGGAGAAACATGTAAAGATGGTGAGATTTGTCAAGACATGGGATTTTGTGGAACACCAGGGACCGCATCTTCTAACAGCCAATCGATTTGTGTTAGTAGAGTAGATGTTGGAGAGCCATGCTTTGTAGAAGATAATTGTTATGTAGGCTTATCTTGTTATAAAATAAATTCAAATGACACCAAAGGAGTTTGTTCGGAAATAAAATATGCTTTGTAGGTATAAATATAATAATAATAATAATAATAATTATAATAAATAGATAAATTAAATTAATACAATCACCATTATCTATTAATAAAAGAATTGGAGAACCATGCGAAAAAAAACTTGATTGTATGTCAGATTTATCATCTTGTGTAAATAATATATGTACTCTTAATAGACATGTAGATGTCTGTGGTGAAGATATAGATTGCGATATGGGTTTAGAAATTTGTGTTAATAGTACATGCCAATCACCAACAAAATTGGGATCAGCTTGTAAAGCAAGAGATAGTACCTGCAATAAACTTGAAGGTTTCTGTGCAGCCCCTGCTGGAAGTGATGATGGTATTTGTAAAAAGTATTTCTCTCTTCAAGAAGGTGAATATTGTTATTCAGGTGATTATGATTATCAATGTGATAACACAAAGAACTTATATGTATGTATTTTTTAAAATATAAATATTATAAAACAATTAATAATGAGTATTAATATTTTAAATTATTTTAAGTGTAATAATATAAATAAGAAATGTCAAGTTTATAGTTTCATTAAACCAGATATTGAATCATGTGATAGTTCAAATCAATGCAATGCCCATCTTAATGGTACATCTGCTGAATCCATTTGTGGTTGTGGTAGATGTATCGAATACCAACTTGTTAGTTCAAATGAGCGTCAAATTATTACCGATTTATTCACATGTGCCTCAATTAATAAATGTGGTTTACATTCTGCAATTACTGCTAAAGGTTGCATTAGAACCAAATGTGCCAAAGAATTTTGTGATTACAATCGTTTAAATACCAAGTTTGATGGTTGTGGTGGATATACAGCCGTTTTATCACAGTTAAATTGTGATGTTAATAACTCATTTAAATTATTACCATCTCTTTCATTTTTAATTTTACTTTTTATTTATTTATTATTTTAAATAAAAATAATTTATTGGTTTTACCCAACAGATACTCCCAACAGACACCCCAAAAATGCACTATTTTTACTTTTTAAAATTAATGAAGATACAGAAAAACAAAAAAAAAAACTAAAAATAGAAAAAAATAGACACCCCAACAATGCATCTATTTTTACTTTTTTTTAAAACTAATGAAACTAAAAAAACAAAAAATGGAGATAAAATACATATAAAAAAAATATTAATATTTCAAGTAATGTTAAATAATAATTAAAAAAAAATAATCACCAATTAATGGTACCCAAAAAGTGGGTTTTGTAAATAAGTTTTTGTTTTGTTTTTTTTTTTTTAATGAAAATTTTTTTTTTTTTATAAAAATTGAATTTTTGTGATTTAACATATTATACATATTTTATATTAATAACAAAAAAAAAAATGAAATTTTTTTATTCATTAATTCTAATTTTATTAACATTTAATTATATTAACGCAAATTGCGATTGTATACCAATTGGGGAACCATGTGAAAAAAATGGTGAAAGTTGTCAAAATTTTGGATATTGTGGAACACCAGGGACTGAAACTTCTAACAACCAATCCATTTGTGTCAATAGAGTAAATGTTGGGGAACCATGCTTTGTAAATGATAGTTGTTATATCGGCTTATACTGTTATAAAAAAAATTCAAATGACACTAAAGGAGTTTGTTCCGAAATAAAATATGCTTTGTAAGTTTTATTATTATTATAATAAATGGGTAAATTAAATTAATACTAACACCATTATCTTTTAATAAAAGAAATGGGGAGAAATGTGCAAAAGATATCGATTGTATGTCAGAGTTGTCATCTTGTGTAAATAATAAATGTACTCTTCGTAAAAATGTAAATGGTTGTGAAGATGATATGGATTGCGAATTGGCTTCACAAATTTGTGTTAATAAGATTTGCCAATTACCAGCTAAATTAGGATCAGCTTGTACAAAAAGAGGAGATACCTGCAATAGACTTGAAGGTTTCTGTGCATCCCCTGATGGAGGTAATGATGGTATTTGTAAAAAGCATTTCTCTCTTCAAGAAGGTGAATATTGCTATTTTGATTATGATTATAAGGAATATCAATGTGATAGCTCAAAGAACTTATATGTATGTATTTTATAAAATATAAATATTATGAAACAAGTAATAATGAGTATTTATATTTTTAAAATATTTTTAGTGTAACAATATAAATAAGAAATGTCAAGTTTATAGTTACATTAAACCAAATATTGAATCATGTGATGGTTTATATCAATGCAATGCCCATCTTAATGGTACAACTGCTGAATCCATTTGTGCATGTGGTAAATGTTACGAAATTCAACTTGTTAGTTCATATGATCGTAAAGTTATTACCGATTTATTTACATGTGCCTTAACTAATGAATGTAGTTTCAGTATTCCATTTACTTCTAAAGGCTGTTTGGCAACCAAATGTTTCAAAGAATATTGTGCTTACTATCTCATACGTTCCAAGTTTGATAGTTGTGGTGGACTAGCAGCGCATTTATCACATTTAAAATGTGATGTTAATAACTCATTTAAATTATTACCATCTCTTTCATTTTTAATTTTACTTTTTATTTATTTATTATTTTAAATAAAATATAATTTATTAGTTTTACTCAATAGACACCCAAACAGTGCACTATTTTTACTTTTTAAAACTAATGAAGATATAAAAAATAAAAAAAAATAAAAAACTTAAAACTGATACCCAACAGTTCATCTATTTTTACTTTTTTTAAAACTAATGAAAAAAGAAACTAAAAATTTGAAAACTCATATAAAAATATTAAAATTTCAAGTGAAGTTATATAATAATTAAAAAAAATAAAAATAAAAACCAAATAATGTTACCCAAAAAGTGGGTTTTTTTTAAATATGTTTTTGTGTTGTTTTTTTAAATTTAAATTTTTTTTTTTGATAAAAAAATCAATTTTTTTTTTGGTAAAAAATCAATTTTTTTTTTTGGTAAAAAAACATTTTTTTTTTTTGATAAAAAAACAATTTTTTTTTAAAAAACAATTTTAAATCTGTCTTTAATAGCAAAAAAAAAAATGAAATTTTTTTATTCATTAATTCTAATTTTATTAACAATTAATTATATAAACGCAAATTGTAACTGTATACCAATCGGAGATACATGTAAACATGGTGAAATTTGTCAAGGTGCTGGATATTGTGGAACACCAGGGACCGCATCTTCTAACGACCAATCCATTTGTGTCAATAGAGTAAATGTTGGGGAACCCTGCTTTGTAGATGATAATTGTTACATCGGCATATACTGTTATAAAAAAAATTCAAATGACACTAAAGGAGTTTGTTCCGAAATAAAATATGCTTTGTAGGTATAACTATTATTATAATATATGGGTAAATTAAATCATTACTAACACCATTATCTATTAATAAAGAAATGGAGAGAAATGTGCAAAAGATATCGATTGTATGTCAGAGTTGTCATCTTGTGTAAATAATAAATGTACTCCTCGTAAAAATGTAAATGGTTGTGTGGAAGATATGGATTGCGAAATGGCTACACAAATTTGTGTTAATAAGATTTGTCAATTACCAGCTAAATTAGGATCAGGTTGTAAAACAAATGGTGGTACCTGCAATAATCTTGAAGGTTTCTGTTCAGCCCCTGCTGGAAGTGATGATGGTATTTGTAAAAAGTATTTCTCTCTTCAAGAAGGTGAATATTGCAATGCAGGTGATAATGATTATCAATGTGATAGCTCAAAGAACTTATATGTATGTATTTTATAAAATATAAATATTATGAAACAATTAATAATGAGCATTAATATTTTTAAAATATTTTTAGTGTAACAATATAAATAAGAAATGTCAAGTTTATAGCTACATTAAACCAGATATTGAATCATGTGATACTTCAATTCAATGTAATGCCCATCTTAATGGCACCTCTGCTGAATCCAGTTGTGTATGTGGTAAATGTTACGAATATCAACTTGTTAGTTCAAATGATCGTAAAGTTGTTACCGATTTATTCACATGTGCCTTAACTAATGAATGTAGTTTAGGAGTTCCATTAGCTTCTAAAGGTTGTATTACAACCAACTGTGCCAAGGAATATTGTGATTACTATCTTATAAATACTAAGTATGATGGTTGTGGTGAACATGCTGCAATTTTATCACAGTTAAAATGTGATGTTAATAACTCATTTAAATTATTACCATCTCTTTCATTTTTAATTTTACTTTTTATTTATTTATTAATTTAAATAAAATTGAAATAAAGATGGAACTACTTTAGTTATAAATAAATACTAAATTTAAATAATTCCAATAATCAAATAAATATACAATTATTATAGTTTGTGATAAATAAAACTAAAAAGTTTTATATTTTTTATTTTTTTATTTTTTTTTAAATTTCTTTTTTGATTTATTAAAATATATGTTGATTATTATGAAGTACTACCTGATGCAGGTTCTAAGATATTAGTATTTGATCCAGAATGTAGGCAACCATTTTTTGATGAAATAAATTAAATTTTTCACTTGATGTAATATTTTACACTACTTGAGCTTTCTATATTACCCAGATGATTTTGTCACACTACTTGATATAAACTATTCCATAGTTCTACTTGATGAAGCATGTTTTGCATCACCAAAACCTAATGAAAACAAATGTTAAAGAACAACCACTACTCGGTGCAACAGATTCTACACTAATGAGATAATATACCACTTGAAACATATTTATAAAAACCAGAGGTTGATGAAACCACCATATACAAATGACTCCACAACTTTGTCCAGATTTTGCACAACTTGATGAAACAGGCTCCTTACTTCTAATTTTGATTAAACAAGTGATTTATTTTTGTTATAAAATATTTTTTTGCACTACATTATGCAATGGGCTCTACACTACACTTGGTAAAACTTATTCTAACTTTTACTTGATAAAACAGATTCTAAGCAACCAATATATGAAATTACTCGAACCAGGTTCTTTATCATTACCACTTTATGAAATACCTTTCCATATTATTGATATTGCTTGATATACACCCAAAATATAAAAAATAATTTGTGTCAGTAATTCATAAATTTTCCTTTTTTATGCAACGAATCCCATTTTCTATATATATTTGTTTTTGATTAAGTGTTTATTACTTACTTTTATTTTAAAGCATTTAAAAGTATTTCCAATAATGTTAAAATTATTATAATTGATTCATCCATTGTTAAAGAAAGATTTATTCATTTCTAAAAAATATTATTAATAAATATAAAAAAATAAAATATAGAGATTGATAATTATTAAAAAATATGTTATTGTATGTAAATATTTCGATTAAAATAATTATTACAATGAAAATTTTTATTAATGTTAAAAAAAGGTGAATTTTTTAATTTTTAAATGAAAATATTTTTAAAATAATTTAAAAATTATAAATATGTATTTTAAATAAATTTAGGTTTTTCATACTAATAATGCTTGAAGCTCATTTAAATAAGTTTTAATCTTTTTATATTAAATATTATTTTTTTTTTTTTTTTTTTTTTTTTTAATTAAATTTGTTTTTTTAGTTTTTATAAAATCATCTTGTTGTTATAAGTTATTTTTTTGGGTGAATTATCTTTCACAAATTTAACAATGTATAAAAAAAACAAAATTAATTTAATTTTCATTTCAATTAAAAACAAACCATAATAAAAAGATAAAAACTATATAAAATGTCAATTATTAGTAAATATTAATAAAACTATATTTAAAATTTAAAAAAATATAAATATTAACTTTTATTTTTTTAAGAAACTATTTCATCAATGAACTCAGCTAACGGTGCCTCATCTAAATCAATGTTAAGCTCATCTGGAAGTGTCTCATTCTCTGATAATGAAACAGTTTGGTTTGGTAATAGCTTAAGTGGCAGTTCATGTGGTTTCAATCCATGTTTTAATCCATGCAGTGGTGGTAACACTAACATTATCAATATTAATATCGATATTGGTCATCGTCGTAGAAGATGCTGTTAAATTTACTCGAAATAAATAATATTTATATTTTTATTTTTATTTATATACCTTAAATTGATTTAAATTTTATTGAATATTAATATATCTGTTAAAAAAAAAATAATAAAAATAACCCTTATAAAAAAAATTTTATTTTATTTTACTAAAAGTTCTTTTCTAAAGCTCTAGGGTTGATGATGCTGCTGCTGATGAATGCTGCTGCTGATGATGATGAATGCTGATGATGGTGATGGTGATGATGATGAGGACCAAGATGAATGCTGATGGTGATAATGCTTAGTACCAAGATGAATGCCGGTGAGGATGCTCATGATGAGGACCAAGACGAATGCTAATGATGATAATGCTGAGGACCAAGACGAATGCCGGTGAGGATGATGAGGACCAAGATGAATGCTGATGGTGATAATGTTGATGCTTCAGAACCTAATACTGAAAAGATTACGGGTAAACCATATTCTAATATTCGCTTTTAGCTTTTAAGACATCATCTACATTATTAAATTGTGGTTGTTGGCTTGATTTATTTATTTTGATTTAAATATTAATATTTAATTAAGATAAATTACGAGCATAAGTTGCAATCTGCACATGTTTTAATTTTCTTTCTACAATGAATAAATAACCTCTATATACTTGAACAGTTCTATTTTTAATAAAAAGGAAAACGGTAAAAAATAAACATTTTATTTATAAAAAAAAAAAATTTATTATCTTTTATTATATTTTATTTGAAAATTTAATGATGTTTCAGAATCCTAATTCTAATTGATGTTCCAATATATTTGCCTGGCCAGGGAAAATATATTTCATCCATCAAATAGATTATATTCTCTTATTATTATTTTTTTTTTTTTTTTTTTTTTTTTTATAAAATTATTAATTATTATTGATTTACTAAAAGTTCTTTTCTAAAGCTTTGGGGTTGATGATGCTGCTGCTGATGAATGCTGCTGCTGCTGATGGTGAATGCTGATGATGGTGATGATGATGAGGACCAAGATGAATGCTGATGGTGATAATGCTTAGTACCAAGATGAATGCCGGTGAGGATGCTAATGATGAGGACCAAGATGAATGCTAATGATGATAATGCTGAGGACCAAGACGAATGCCGGTGAGGATGCTGATGATGATGATAATGCCGAGGACCAAGAGGAATGCCGGTGAGGATGCTGATGATGATAATGCTGAGGACCAAGAAGAATACTGATAATGAATGCTGATGATGATGAGGACCAAGATGAATGCCGGTGAGGATGCTGATGAGGACCAATATGAATGATGATGAGGACCAATATGAATGCTAATGTATTACTATAAATTTTACCACTACACTACAGGACTAGAGATAGCCAGGATTCTAAGGATATTACTTGATTATTTAAAAAAGGGTGAACGCTAAATAAAATGAATTAATATACAATAGTTTAGAAAAAGTAGTGGGAAAATAAAATAACTTACTTATTTAAAAAATTAATTGTGCAATTGGCACAAAGAACCGTAATGGAATTCGGCAAAATGAGAGAGCAAAATTCCACTGTCGCTTTTTTTACTTGGTGTAACTTCTATTACAAAATTACCCTCTGATTCAGCTGTAGAAATTATTGAAATATTTGTTTTGAAAATTTCTGCAGCAGCGATTAATGTTAAATGGTCACCCCATGTACCATTTTTGGCCATATTATTACAATATCTGTCCCAACTAGTTGAGACAAAGCTAGAGAGACGGGCACCGTTTGGAAGGGAAAGGTTCTTATTTTTTCTGAGCCAAGATACAATAGACTTTCTAATGGCTCTACTATGGTTCAGGTTACCATAGATTTGGTCTGATAGTGCATGCATTTGGCAATTACCATCACCTGGAATTTCCCTTCTAGCCATCAACTGGTAAAGCTCCATACGTTCATTTAAACGTTTACGGGCCTTTTCAACTTCTGTCAATTCAGGTTCAAGACATAGCTTTCCAAAAGAATTGACCAAATCCTCTATGATATCACAACTAATTTGTGAAGAAGTATACTTTTTATTTTGTAGTTGATGGGGTATTTGTCTCTCTGGTGGTTGATGTGGTTGTTGGTGTTGTTGGTGCTGTTGGTGTTGTTGGAGTTGTGGCTGTTGTGGTTGTGGTTGGTGTTGGTCTTGGTCTTGGTCTTGGTCTTGTTGGTGTTGGTCTTGTTGGTACTGTTGGTATTGTTCTTGTTGTTGATAGTTGACTGATTCCCAACTTTTTTCTTGGTTGTTGTTTATGAATGAACTTAAACAAAAACCGATGATACCAACAAATAATGGAAAAATACATATAAATAAAAAAAAATCCATTTTTTTTACAAAAATCAATTATATTTAATAAATAAAAAAAATATAAAAGATATAAAAAAATAAAAATAATTATTTACAAAAAAAATAAAAAAATTATTTACAAATAAATATATAAATAACAAAAAAAAATGGTGAATGAAATGAACAAAAATATGTACAAAACAAAAAGATAAATATTTATATAAACTATTTACAAAAAAAAAATATAAAATAAAAAAGGAATATGTACAAGTGAAAAAAAATGAATGATTGTTATTAAATATAAGTGATTTTGAAAAATTGAAGCTGGATGGATTAAAAACTATATGTATATGGTATAAAAGCTATAATTTTTATTGAAAAAAAAAAAAAAAATTTTAATAAGGTATTTTTTTAAAATTGAAAAAAAATAAAAAATTATTAAAACAATTAAAAAAAAATAAAAAAAAAATAAAATTAAATAAAAAAACAATTGTTTATAGTTGTATTAGTTTTTATATTATTATAATATAGAGCTAATGAATTTCATTCAATAGTTTCAACCTTTTCTTTTAAAATTTTAGATTGATAAATTAATTAAATCTATTTATTTGATTTAAAAATTTCATTAAATTCTCTCTCGATTGATATCCAGAATGCATAGGTAAACTTTTACATTGTAAAAAAAAGATTTGAAAAAAAAAGACAATTTAATTAATTTATTGAATATAAAAATAATAATTATTTAGTTTGATTAAATAAATTAATTATAATTTTTATATTTATAAATAAAAGATTAAAAACAAATGATTATAATTATTTTATTATTTATTGTTTATTTTTTTATATTTAGTTTTTTTATTTTTGGAAGCTATTCCATTATTCAACTTCACCTTTATTTAATAATTTTTTTTTTTTGTATTTTTTATGAATAATATTTGTTTTTTAATATTACTCTATCTATGGTTTATACAATTAATATTTATATGAGGGATATCATACTTTTAAATAAATAAATAAATAATAAAATTAATTATAAAATAATTATTTATTTTTTTAAAATTTCACCCATTTCTTGTATATAATAATGTATCTCACTCATTTTATACTTTTTTATAAATTAGAAACACATTTTTTTCACCATTTAATAATAATAAATTCATTTAATTTACATCAATCAACTATTTTAAAATATTTAATTTTTATTTTTTGTTTTTTAAAAATAAAAATAAAAAAAAAATTTTTTAATGATATTATTTATCCCTTTAATAATTATATTAAACCTTTCATTAGCACTCTTTAAAATAAAAGCTTATATAGTATTTATATTTTGATTCCAATATTATAATAGCCAAATGTTTTCATTATCAAATCTATGGTGATTTTAATTATTGTTCAGAATTCAGATGAAATATTGTTCACTGGTTAAGAAAAAACTTCTAAAAGTCAACTTATTCAATCATATTTTTTTAATTTTTTTACATAGTGTTGTTTTTCCCAAATTAAAGGTAAATATTTAAAATTATTATCAATAAAACAATATAAATAAAATGAAAATTATTATCAAAGTGTTGAGAAGATTTGAAATTGTATAAATATTAGTAGCATAGTTTATAATGGTAACTGTTTTGAGAAAACAAAGTAAATTCAAGAAGTTAAGTAGTGGTTCAAAAGGTGGTTATAATGGTAAGAGTGTATATTGTGGTATTTCAGGAGTAGAACAAATTTTAAAAGAATATTATTTAATAACAAATTATCTGCCCAAAGATATATCCACCAGAAATACATGTTGTTCAAAAGTATGAAGGATTCACTCGTGATTATGAAGGTAATAAAGTAACAATCGTGGATTTGGGTAATAAAGCCCTACTATGTAGTACCAATTTTAAAATACGGAAAGGAATTAAAAAGTATATTTTAAATTAATAAAATTTATTAAATTGTAAATTAAAAATAATAATATAATTAAAAATAATAAAATTATGTAGTATAATAAATTTTAAAAAAAAAGAAAAAAAAAAAGAAAATTTTTTATAATTTACAATGTTTTTATTAAATTAAATAATTATCTATAGAAAGTTTATGAACATGATCTAGTTATCAATGTTCATTTTACTTAATCTTGTAAAGACCATATGACCTAGAACCATTTCCAATCTCTCGATTTCTTCTTCAGATTGGCACAAAAGTGATTCCAAAGCTTGTTTCTTTAAAAATTTGTTTTCATTTTTTTTTCTTATTTCCTCTAATTCTTTTTCCTTTTCTTCATTTTTTTTGATTATGGTTTCGAGTTGAACGTTTATTATATCAATATCTTTTTCTAGAGTTTCTAAATGCTTTTCATGTTCTTTTCTTATATTTTTACAATTGGTTTTTTCAATTTCAAAATCTATTTCTTCGATTTCATAATCTTCTTCAGCGTTTTCAAGGGATTGTTGCAATTCTTTAACTTCTTCTTTCATTTTTCTTGGAGATATGGCACTGATTTCTCTACTACTATCTACTTTTTTTAATAAATATAACTTTTCAATTATTTCTTCTTTTCCTTCCTTTATTTCATTTTCCAATCTTGAAATATCCACTTCATCTTCATAATAATATGGTCTCATAATTCCAGTTTTAATATTTTGAACTTTTATTTCCTTATCAATAATTTCTTCTTTTGTTTCTTCAATCTCCTTTTCATAATCCATGGCAAGTTTTTCGTTGATTATTTCTTCTATTGTTCTTGGATCAACAGTTGGGGTGTCTTTTATCTTTTTATTTGTTTGTTCCATTTTTGAATATAAAATTTTGTATATCTGTATGACCAAAAAAAAAAAAATTTTAAATGTTGTTAATATTTATAATAAAATTTTATATTTATTGTTTATTAATACTACTTACATGAATAATGTTAAAAGAAAGTCTATGTGGGTGAATTAAAAATAAAAATAAAAATAAAAATAAAAAAATAATTTTTTTTTTAAATTTTAAATTTTAAAATTTATTTTTTGGATATGAAGGAATTTGTACCACACACCCCACACTATGAACCATTGCGTAGTGTGGTGATTAATGTTTTATTTTTTATTATAAAATTAATACAGAATTCATTTAAAAAATCCTTTTGTGGAAAAATTTTTAAAAAATTATTATTATAATTAAAAAAAAACAATTAGTTGAATAATAATTTTTGGGCTACCACAAAGACAACTAAAAAATATATTACAAAGATTATCATAAATATAGTTGAATGGAAATTCATATCTATTCCATAACCATTAATTTTTAAACAATCTATATAATAAATAATCAATATAAAAAATAAAAAAAGAAAAAAAAATATAAAAAAGAAAAAAAAAAAAAAATAATATAACTTAGAAAAAAATATTCAATATATTAGTAATTATAATAGTCATAATATTAGTTATTTACAAAATGAATGAAAAACCAATATTGTCATCCCTATTTCGCATCAGATAAAATCATTCAAATCAAATCAACAATTTAGTTCGAAAATAATAAATCGACAACAATATTTAAACTAGCAACTCAATTCCAAAATCAATTGACTCCATTACACAAAGTAAAACATAAATCAAATTTTGGAAAGCAATTGATCCATTTATTTAACACATTTTAAGACTATTAAATTCAAAATCAAAAATCTATCATCAATCAGTATTTTTTTTTAAAAAAAAGTGAAGATAATTAAAAGCTACAATATGTCTCAAATAAAAAATATAAATATAATTAAATTTAAATTTTCCATTTTAAAAGTAAATATAATCAAAAGCAACAATATATTTTTTTTTTTTTTTTTTTTTTTTTTTTTTTTTTTTTTTTTTTTTAAAAAAATTTGGGGAAAAAATTAAAAAACAATTTTTAAAATTAATCAAAAAAAAAAACAAAATTTTTTCCAAAACCCCAAAATTTTTTTTTTTTTTTTTTTTTTTTTTTTTTTAAAAGTGAAGATAATAAAAAGCAAATGCTTTTAATTAATCAGTAAAATTTTATTAAATGTTTTTTTATAAAGTATTTAAAGAAAATATTCTAAACTGTTGATATTTGGTAAAGATTTGAAGCTGATGAAGTATGCTCTTGCTATTTTTCTTTTGAATTTTCTATATTCTTCATTGATGTTGCTAATTGTTTGGGGTTGTTTAGCGTGTCTTTCCTTGATGTTTTTTAAACCTTTTAAGTATTCTAAAGTAGCTAGTTTAGTCCATTTTGAGGTTAGATTCTTATAATCGAGTTCTTTTATTGTATTTTCTTGATCGTCATATAATTCTTTACATAACCAAATCCAAACATGATGAAATACCAGGGCTATGGCATTTCTATAAGCGAAACATCTAGTTAAGTCGAAATCTATTGCTTTATAGTTCCATTGGAAGTGTGATTTGTGGAATCTGGTGTTGTTGTAATCCATATTTATTTCTCCATCGGATTTGCGACCTTCTGGGATTTTGTATGTAATATTTTTTATTGATATATTCCTTCTTGATCTTGTTATGTCCAGTGACCAATTGAGGCCCCTTCCCGAAGTAATGAATATAAATGATTTTAGTTTATTGAAGTTGATGAATTTCAGAGTTTTTTTACATTTGAAAAATAGATGACCATATGGATCATTATTAAGATTTTCATTACATAGTCTACATGGTTTGTTGTGAATGAAGTTGATGGGTAAGCATCTTGCTTGGAATTTGAATAGAGTGTTTCTTGATTTTGGATCTTTAATATTAAGTATATTATTGAATAGGTTGATATAGCTATAACCTGTAAGTTGAAGACATTGTTGGAATTCTGTTTTGGGTGTAAAGCTGTTGAGATTGTTTATTTCCGAATACCATTCTGCTAAAGAAAGAGGTTTGCCATCTTTATTTTTAATGGATTTCAACCCGTCTAGTAGTCCTTTTTTAACTTTTATTTGTATCCAATCATTGTAGTTTTTAAATAGGTAATCTGAAGTTATTGTTTTGGTTGATATTTGATGTTTCCAACTGTGTTGATATTCTGATTCTATTTTGTTAGTTTCAATTTTATTGATTATTTGATTTATCATCCATAATCTTTGTGCTTTTTGTCTGTTTTTGATATTCCAAAGATTCCAACCTCCTTGATCCATAGGATAATTTGCTCTTTTAGAGCTCATTAATTTGAAGACTTTAAAACCATTTGGACTTTTATTGTTAGGTGCTGATAGGAACCAATCTGCAATTTTATTGATTTCTTTAATTTCATCATCGTTGAATTCTTCAATATACGAGTAATATGTTATTCTTGATAGTGCAAAGGATTTGAGGATGTTTACTTTTGTTTTAATTGAGTTACTAGTTGTTTTCCATAATGATAACGAGGATCTTATAGAATTCAGTATTTCTGGTAGTTTTCTATGGATTCCGGTACCTGTAAAGTAGTAACCTAAATATCTTTCTGGTTTATTTGATATTGGAATAACTGAATTTGTTGTGTTTGGGTTGTTGATTGTTATTGAAACTGATTTATCTATATTTAGTTTTGATGATGTTGCTGTGCAAAATTGATTGAAGTGTTGAAGTACCAAATTAAGTTGGTCGTTGTTATGAACCATTGATGATGAATCATCTGCAAAACCTTGAAATTTGATTCTTCTGTTTGTGTTGTCTAAAGGAAGTCCGATTATTGATTTATCTTCTAGTATTGATCTAGCTAAAGCTTCTATTACCATTACATAAAGAGTCGGTGATAAAGGATCTCCTTGTTTAACTCCTCGTCCTATTATAAATTTATCAGTATTTTTACCATTTATTTCTATTTTTGCAAAGGAATTGGTGAGTAGTTGCATAATAAGATTAGTTAGTTTGGTTGGTACTGAATGTGTAATAGTGTTCTGTAAATGGCATCATGAGATATAGAGTCAAAAGCTTTCTCAAAATCATAAAATGCATCATGATGTATTGAGTCAAAAGCTTTCTCAAAATCATAAAAAGTAATGATTCCTGACTCCAAAAAACAGAGGTATAAGTCCATCTGAAGTTATTTAAAATAAATCACCAAAAAGATAAATACTAATCAAAAGATGCCGCGACCTGGAATCGAACCAGGGTCAAAGCAGCCACAATGCTATGTACTACCACTATACTATCACGGCAATTTGATGAAAATTGTTAATTTGACCATTTTTTTTTTTTTTTTTTCAAACAATTTGAATAAAGGAAATTATAAAAAAAGATGCCGCGACCTGGAATCGAACCAGGGTCAAAGCAGCCACAATGCTATGTACTACCACTATACTATCACGGCAATTATATAATGCTCAAAATTTTTATGGTCCTTGGGTTTTTTATGGTCCTTGGGTTTTTTATGGTCCTTGGGTTTTTTATTGACCTTGGTTTTTTATAGAATTGATTCTTCAAATAAAATAACTTTAAAAAATTTTAAAAGTAAATTAATAAAAGTCGTGTTAATCTGATTGAAGGGATAAGTCATAAATTCGTGGATAACAATTTTTCCAAAATTTTGTTTTTTTTTATTAATTATTTGAATTAAATTCTTTTTGCATAAACAATTCAATACAAAATTATCAATATGTTTAATTGTAGTTTTAATTCTAATATAAAAATAAACTTTTATAGAACATAAAATTATTTTTTTAAAAAAACCAAATTTAAATCTTAAAACTTTTAATTAATTTAATATTTAAAATATTAAAATTTATACTTATGTTAGTAATTATCAATAAACACCACTTTCAAAAAAAACTCATTATTTTAATTTTTTTTAAAACCTCCCTTAAAAACTAATTTATTATAAAATATTATTTTTAAAATCCATGTTGTTTTAGATTTTTTTTAAAAAAAAAAAAAATTTTAATTTAACTTTCACCAATAAAAAATAATTTAAAAAAAAAAAAAAAATTTCCAACTGAAAAGAAAAAAATAAATCAATAAAATTTAATTTTTTAAGATTTATTATTTTAATGATAATAATTTTTTTTATAACATACAAAGAAGTTATTTGTAAAACAAATGGTTCTATGCTTACATTATTTTTATTTATAGAATAGTCTGGAAGTTTAAATAAAATAAATAAATAAAAACACATTTTAAAAAAAAAAAAATTTATAAATGGGGTGAGGTTATTTTTAAAGTGGGGTTTAATAATGGATGACAACAATAATAACAAAAAAAATAATCCTAATATAGAAAACATTTTTCATCATTAATGTTGTTATAATTAATTATCCAATTATCATGATTATATTTTTTTTTTTTTATTTAAATTTAATTTTATTTTTTAATTTTTGTTTTTTTTAAACAAAAAAAAAAACTATAAATAAAAAAAATAAAAACATCAGCAAATATAATAAAAAAATATAATAATTAAAAAAAAAATTTGTAAAATGGATAATAAATTAATAAAAGATTTAAAAATTGGTATTATTGGTGGTGGACCTTCTGGATTGGGATTAGCAAGATATTTACAAATTAATGGCTTTGACAATGTAAAAGTTTTTGAAAGAGATACAAGTAGAGAGAGTCGTCCACAAGGTAGCTCACTTGATTTACATGAAGATATAGGTCAAATGCTATTGAAAGCGGCTGGTTTAATTGAACAATTTAAGAGTAAATCAAGACCCGATGGAGAATGTTTCACCTTTACCGATAAGAATTGTAATGTAAAAGTAAGAAAACCATTCTTAAAAATAAAATCTCAACGTCCTGAAATTGATAGAGGTGACCTTAGAGATATTTTAATAGATTCATTACAAGAAAATACAATTACATGGGGTTGCCACTTTAAACAATTAAAACAACTAGAAAATGGGCAAATTGAACTAGAATTTAACGATGGGGAAATAAAAGAAATTGTAGATTTTGTAATTGGGTGCGATGGTATCAACTCAAAGGTCAGGAGCTACATTACTCCAATTAAACCCCAATATATGGGCATTACAATGATTGAAGGTGAAATAACCAATGCTAAAGATACCAATCCACAATTGTATCAATTGGTTAACCAAGGATTAATGTTTACTATGGATAAGTCTGGTGTAGATGATGGTATTGTATTTTTAGCCCAACAAAAAAGTGATGGTTCGTTGATTTTCAGCTTTGCGCAACTTGTAGAAGAAACATGGGTAAAGTCTAAAGGATTTGACATTAAAACTAAACAAGCTACTCAAGAAATTAGAGATTATTTAAAAAATGAACTAGTTCCAAATTGGTCCCCAATGTATCATCAATTGATCGATCAAAGCGAAGGCCTTTTTAAATTGAGAATTCTTTATCAAGCTCCATTGGACCAAAATTGGGAATCAAAATCAAATATTACCATTATCGGGGATGCCTGCCATCCAATATCCCCATTTGCCGGACTTGGTTGTAACAATGCACTATATGATTCATACGAATTGGGTAATTTTCTAATTGAAAAAAAGAATACTGACTCTACCAACCTAAAAACCCTAATATCAACATTTGAGCAAACCATGCTATCACGTTGGCGTCCACTAGCTCGAATCACGATGGAAAATGAAGGAATAGTGTTTAATGGTGATTTAGATTTATTAATTAAAAAAAGATTCGGTCTATTTTATTTAACAAAAAACTATTTAGAAAAAACTATTAATTTAATTAATTATATAACTGATTTTTTAAGAATAACCAATTGATTAAAAAAAAAATAAAAAAAAGAAAAAATAAATTTTATTTATCTAAACTTTATTTTTAAATAATTTCCCATATTTTATTTTTTATTTTTTATATATTAATTTTTTTTTTTTTTGTAAAAAATTTAAATTTTTAATTTTTATATTTTTTTTTTTTTATTAATTGATTTTTTTAGTTTTCATTGACATGGAAGATAATAATAATAATTTTGATATTAATGACACCAATGTAGATAGCAGTGTTAGAAAAGATATTAAAACTGATGATGGTGGTGATACCAATAAATCCTGGCCAACAGTTCAAAGTATAGAAGAAAGAATAATAAATGAAAATGAAAGTATAAAGAAAGAAAATATTATTGAAGATTTAAGAATTTCAATTAGATACATAATATACACATTAATTACATTACCAGAATCAACACCCACACAACCTACTACACTATATGAAAGTAGTTTTGGTGTTTCTCGTCTCTGTATGTCAATTGAAAAACTCCTAATCAACAATATCAATAATTTTAGTCTATGGAATATTATAACATTAATCCAAAACGAACACAAGATAATAAACCATTCAGATTTTTTAGATATTAAAAGCTATTCACTAATTTTAACAGATAATGGTAGATCCAGATCCTATATAAGACATCTATTAAACGAAAAGAAAACCTCACTATTTTTTATAAAACACAAAGAAATGCTTAATAAAGATGATTCAATACTACTGTAGGTATTTGCGAACTATAATATATAACGATAATATACCAACACAAACTAATTCATATACCAACTATTTCAGGTCATATTATAAATCCAATTCAATAATGCTGGATAAATCAATAACAACTTTAATATTAGATATTTTAAAAAAAGTCGATGATACCAGATTTTCATTAATTGTAAACTCCTCAAGCTTTGATACCCTAATAGACCATTCAAATTTTAATAAGGACACACAAAATGAAACATATAGCGAAAGTAATAATAGTAACATTAAAGAACTTAATGATATAAAAGAAATAATAAATAATAGAAACTCAACTTCACTCCACAATAGTAATATTAGTAGTAACAATGACTCTGATTCAATAATAGCAGAATATGAATTCCCAGATACCAATAAAAATAAAGAATCTTTGGAAAACAAATTTTCAAATATAAATATTAATAAAATGGAAAATAAAAAAATTATAGAAAAAGAAGATGAAATTAACTATAGTGATTTATTAGACCAAAACTTTAATAATAATAATAATAATAATAATAATAATAATAATAATAATAATAATAATTATAATAATAGAGAAAAAGATGATGAAATTAACTACAGCGATTTATTAGACCAAAACTTTAAAAGCAATATTAATGAAAAGGAAGAAGAAATTAACTACAGCAATTTACTTGATCAATCATTTAAAACATCATTTAAAACGAATGCATTTAATAATAATAACATTGTGACCAATGAATTTCCGTCACCATCAAACTTCAATATTAAATTACCAGAAAATAGCCTTTTCAGCAAAGATGAAGATGATGAATACAATTTCCAAAATGACGATTATCTATTAAAAGATCCATCATTAGAACTGCAACAACAACAACAACAACAACAACAACAACAACAACAACAGCCCACAAAGAAAAAAGTTATAATAAAAAAGAAAATTATTAAAACCCCTTCTAAACCATTAGAAAGGAATATAGATTTATAATTTAATAAAAAAAAAAAAAAAATTTTGTAAATTGTTTCTTTATTATATTTGTTTTAAAAGATTTATTTTTATTTATTCATTTGATCTATTTTCTTTGGAATGTCTAGCAGCTCTTTTTCTTAATTGATCGAGAATATCGTTACTTTGCTTTGGTTCGTCATAAACAATTGGTGAATCTGTACAGTTATCGTTATTTGATTTATCACCATTTTCATTGTTTTTACTGCTATTATTATTATTGTTTGTATCGCCTTCTACAGATGATACACTATCACTTGATGATACATTAAGCTTGCTTCTAGTTGGTGATAAATCTGATGTATTTGACTCCATTGCATCATCATTACCTCCAATTGATTCGGTAATTGTTTCTATTTTCTTTTCTATATTTTCGATATCATCTATAATACTACTAAATTTATTTTTTGATTTTGCTGATTCATTTAAATCTTCGTTATTTTTTTCTATATTATCTCCCTTATCCTCTTTTTTATTATTATTAATGTTATTATTGTTATTGTTATTATTGTTATTATTAATATTATTATTATTATTATTGACACCATTACTGCTATTAGATGTGGCACCATTATTGTTAAATCGATTTAATTCATTAGCGTTAAAACCATTATTAAATAATCCATTCATATCAATATCATTTCTACCTTTACGAATTAAATATTGTCTTACATGGTCAAATTGTAGATTTATAAATGAAAGATGGTTTTGCATTTGCATAATATGTAATATAAGATCATCATCATTTCTAAATAACGGTTCAACGTTTCCATTTTGTTGGAATGCTGGTTGGGATTGTTGGAATGCTGGTTGGGGTTGTTGGAATGTTGGTTGGGGTTGTTGGAATGCTGGCTGGGGTTGTGGTTGTTGGTTCATTTGATGTACTTCATTTTGAACTCTGACAAATCTTTGTGGGTCTAAACCCATTCTATTTAAATTATTTAATTGATGGAAATCAAGTGGTCTTTGGAATTGATAGAGTGCTTGATTATGAGCTACTGGTGGTTGTGGCTGTTGAACTGGAGCTGCTGGTGGTTGTGGTTGTTGAACTGGAGCTGCTGGTTGAACTGGACCACCTGCTTCAGGTTGTGCTGGAACTCTTCTAAATAATCTTCCAAAAAATCCAACTGGACGATTATCGACAATAACCAAAGCTCTGCAAATTGGACATGTGAATTGTCTTTCTAACCATGATCTTAAACAATGTAAATGGAGAATATGACCACATGGTAATTTTTTGCCTGATGTCATATCTTCTCTGCAAACAATACAAATCTTATCTGAATTTTCTAACTCTTGCTCAGTAGCATCTTGGAATCTTTCATTCATAATACTTTGATATTGAATTAAATCTTGTAATCTACGATAGAAGGTTCTAAATGAAATAAATAATTGTCTAATAATATGAATTGGTAAACCTATAAAACAATATCTTTGTGTTAATTATATTTCTTAAAACTATATTACCTATATAATGTAAATAATAACCTACCTATATGAATAAGTGAAACAATAAAGAACATGCCATATAAGATTGTTTTGATACCTTCAGAGAAAAATTCTAAATATAAAATATATAAACCTTTTTGATCCCATCTACCCTCTCTTTTAATACCTTCAATATTGATAAAGAATGAAATAATTGTTGAAATAGATGAAACTAATAACAATCCATACTAATATTTTTGAAATAAAAAATTAATAAAATGAAAAAAATCATATAATGAATGAAAAAAAACAAATATTTACCTCCAAGCTAAATAACATCATTGAGTTTGGTGTACCATTTTCAAAAACTGAATTGATTGCGAAATATAAAAATATTACATCAAAAAATAATAAAATAACCAAAAGTGTAAATAATTTGATATTCTTTTTGAAATCAAATGGTGAATGTTCAAGCTAAAAAGAAATAAAGGCAGTTAGTAAACCATGATAATTATTGTTTAATGTAATGTAATACATACATATTCGACACGATATTTTGCTAACCAATGAAAAACTTGGAAGAATAATAAAACCAATAATAAAAATACAAACTG
Source organism: Dictyostelium purpureum (assembly GCF_000190715.1). NCBI lineage: Eukaryota > Evosea > Eumycetozoa > Dictyosteliales > Dictyosteliaceae > Dictyostelium > Dictyostelium purpureum. The sequence continues at coordinate 1,202 of NW_003519450.1, read as the reverse complement.
TGCATTAAAATGTTCTCTAAATATAGTTAATGCTAAAATAGTATCTGTAATTGAAGTTTTTAATCTATCGTTTAATAGCTATAGAGTTGAAAAAAAACAATATTAGTATTATATAAAATAAATAGTTTTTTTTTTTTTCCAATATTAATATTTATTACATCTATTTCTCTTTCGTGTATTCTTTCTAAAAACACTTTAATAACTAATTTCCCAATTAAATATGCTAAAACTACTGCAAAATTTGTAATTGCCAAAAGTGCATGTTTAGCAGTTGCCAAATAAACACCAGTTGGATAAAACTGTTCATATTTATTTGCAGCATGGTAAATAACCAAAGCTGTTAATACAACTGTTACTTGACAATAAAGTGGAAATGTTAATCTTATCATTATTATTGTTATTATTTGTTATTGTTATTATTCTATATTTATATTATATTTATTTATTTATTTATATATATATTGATTACTATTTTTATTTTTTAAAACATTATAATATTAAATAAATTTATTTATTATTAAACTATGAAATATACTATATTTATCTATTTATTAAAAATAAAAATAATAAACTAAATGGTCTTTTTAAAAACCAACAATAACACAAATACAATAAAGGTGAATAAAAAAATTAAAAAATGAAACTTTAAAATGAAAAAAATTGAAAAAAATAAAAAATTTTAATTGATGAGGTGACAGTGCACTTAATATTAAAAAATTTTTAAAAAAATTTATAAAAAAATTTAAAAATTTTAAAAAAAAAAAAAATTTATTTTTATTTCAAATACAATAAATTTTTATCTTTTTTTTATCTTTTTTTTTGGTGGGATTTAGCCTGTAGAACAAAATGAAGATATAAACATGAGTTATTATAAATAATTTTTAATAGGAAACAACCCAATTTTTTATCAAAAACACGAAAAAAAAAAAAAAACAATTATTTTTACTATTTTTATTATTTTTATTATTTTTATTATTTTTATTATTTCATTATTATTATAAATTTAAAATATTATTAATATTTTTACAATTATTATAATAATAAGTCTATTGTTTACTTTTATTATTTTTGTTTTTGATCGGTGCTTTTTTAAAAAAAATATTTTTTTACAAAAAAAAAATCCTAAGTTTTAAAAAAAAAAGAAAAAAAAAGAAAAAAAAAGAAAAATAACTATAAATAAAGTATAAAGTATAAATAAAATC